>NW_018404833.1:343474-440346 GCF_002113885.1 Mizuhopecten yessoensis | reverse complement strand
CCAACCACCACCACATACCACATAGCCTCAATTTTCAGTTCATTTCGCTCCAATTAGACAACCATATCGCCCCCAAAATTATTTTCGCCCAAAAATCCGTTTCGCCCCTAAAGCTATATCGCCCCCAAAATTCTTTATCGACCCAACCGATACGAACCTATATTAGACGATATCTGATCTTGTGAAAGTGGCGTCAGTTATTGTAGGGATGTCCACTACACATCCCTGGTTATTGCCAGTTTCACTTGAATATATTATCAAAGACGTATAATATTAATACGTCTGGATGAGAGTAGCACTAGAGTGAGAAACATCCAGAGAAGTAACCGTTGACTCCGTGGTACCACAAGGGACAGTGCGCATGCTCGGGCCACTATTATTCCTGTGCCATATAAATGACCTACTAGAAAGCGTAACATCTAGCATACGTCTGTTCGCCGATGACTGTTTGATATACAGACAAATCAACCAGTACAGTGACCACCAACTACTACAGGACGACCTAAACAACCTGGAAAAATGGGCTAACCGGTGGGGAATGAAATGCTATGTTATGAACATCAAAGAAAAAAGTCACCGATTCTACACCCTAAATGGACATATCTTGGAACAAATGAAAAAAAATCCCTATCTTGGACTAATAATTTCAGATGACCTCAAGTGGAACACCCACATACTAAAAATAGCAAGGAGAGCCAGTTCGACCCTTGGCTTTCTCAAAAGGAAACCTGCATCGTCTTGCAAGAAAACAGCATATATATCCCTAGTGCGATCCATCCTTGAATACGGCGCAATTATTTGGGACCCTTATACCAAAAAAGAAACTGACCAACTGGAACGAATACAGCGCTTGGCAGTCAGATTCATCTCAAATGACTATAGATCCAGGGAAGATGGATGTATCACAAGGATGCTGGAGAAACTCGAACTACCAACACTCCAGGTCAGGCGAGCACAACAGAGGGTCACATTTATGTACAAGGTGGTTGAGGGGTTGATACCAGCTATACCTCCAGCTAAACATCTAACAAAAAACAGACCAAAAAGGAACATCAAGGCCAGAAACTTCTCGGACTATATAAATCGAATAATGTGGTGGAAGCATCAGTTATACATAACACAAAATCTTATACAGTACCAAAGTACAACTGTGACCAATACAAAAACTCGTTCTTCGTACGTGCAGTTATAGAGTGGAATCACCTGGAAGATGACGTAGTATGTGCCCCTAATTTGGAGGCCTTTAAGAGTGCTATAACGCACCAAAAATCAAACTGAACTGCTCTCTCTCTCCCGTTGTAAAAAAAAAAACGCGAACCGGGTACTACAACGTACAGATACAGATAGTATTAATGAGTATAGGAACACATAACCTCAAGACTTAGTTACTTCACCTGGCCGTTAAACATATTTGTGATTTTTTGTGTGATGTTGGACGGGTCATGCGTTATTCCGCTGTATGAACATAAATATGTCACAGACTTTGTCGGTGTGAACAGGCAACAGTCCCTAAATCTTAAGAATATAAAAGAAAAAAGAAAAACATATTGGTTATATCACGGAATTAGATTATCTTAGTCCGTGGTTATATTAGTTTCATCACGGAATTAGAATAGTTATCTCACGGACTAAGCTAATTCCGTGGTTATCTAAGTTCGTGGTTTTATATACGACCATTTACGAACTTGAACTGGCATACTAACATATTTTTTTTTATATATATAGATAGAGCTAGATGAAATATTCATGAAAAGTGTATGTTTGTATAATATATATAGACATAAATTTGTTACAATCACTTACAAAAGACACTTCTTTTTGATAAAAAAATTGTTGGTGCATTCTGTTCTATTTTTCTATCATGCACTTCCGGTGTTTTAGGGTCTGGCTTCACTTTTGCTGTAGCTTCCAAGTGTAGTCAGTTGGAGAAGGGGAATAACTCTATATTTCCTGTTCGGTTTTGTGCTGTGTATTGTTCGACACGATGTTCTATCACGTAAGTTTGTCGTGTTTTAAAAGACAAATGTATGATAATAGTTTGATAATAAGAATGACAAGTCAATTTCATAGAATATAGTACATTGAAGTTTTTTTTCATAATCAATTTTGAGGTATTAGGTTCAAGTCACATTGCAACAAGTGAATAACTGAACATGCACCGAACAAGTTACAGACTCAGTACCGTCTTAGCCAGGTTTGGCACAACGGCGCATAAGGGTACATGTAATGCTCCTGCATTTGTGTAACAATTGTATTACTGAAATGGGGAATAAATTGAAATAAAAACACTCAAAGTTCTTTTAAACACTTTTAGCAAAAAAGGGCGTCATTCTGTCAACTAAATCAAATAAATAACACAATGAAGTACATTTTTGCACAAAAAATTATCAATTCTGATGTCGAACTTTTTGTGAAAAGGACAAACCATACCACTGAGTTTGTTCTCCATTGACTTCAGAGTGTAGTCAATAGGACTATCCAGTGCAAATGTGACAGGTCAGCATGTTTTTTATGTGTGCTATTTATAGCTTCTACAACACACTATAAGCAATGGAGGTGATACAATTTGTCATTTTCATAAAAATTTAGACAACTGAATTTACATATTTTTGTACACAATTGTACCTCATTGTATTTTTTATTTGATTATGTTGAAAGAATGACGCCCTTTTTTGTTCATAATGTGTTAAAGAACTTTGTGTGTATTTATTTCACTTTATTACCCATTTCAGTAATAAAATTATTACTGAAATGGGTAACTGTTACCCAAATGCAGGATTATTACCCATATGGGCTGTTGTGCCCAACTTGTTAGTGTCTACTTGGGAAGTAGACACTAAGACAATACTGAGTCTGTCTCATCACAGGGGTTGGTTACAAATGTCTGAAATTACACATATCACATAAACATACACAGGGGCATGGCTCGCTTTACTTGTAATATTAAAAAATAGGGGTGTATATATTAGTAAAGGAGACCCCTATTTTTTAATATTACAAGTAAAGTGATCCGTGCCCCTGTGTAAACATACACATGTGCTGTGACCCATATCAGTATAGCATGTGTATTTCAGACACCAATAACGAACCCATGTGGTCTGATCATGAAAAGGCGACGGTGTGAGGGAAATAGGTCTTGAGTTAAACCTTCGTTCAGATGTTGAATATTCTGATATCATATGCCTGATAATGGGTATCAACATTCTAATAATACTGCTGTACCAAGTTCAAAAATAAGATGTCTAGCTATCTCCGATATTGATTCATTCAAATATATCGCACAAGAAATGAACCAATGCACAAATAATTAAGTACTGTTAAATCTATATAATATTCTGACATCATTTTTACTTGTATATAAGTAGACTAATTTAGACTTAAGTCTGTTGTCTAATCCTTTTGGAAACAATAAAATATCTTGAATTGAAATTATTTCTACTTATTTTAATACCATTGTACAATTAGTCACATATCTCTCTTACAAATGGCACACAATATCAAAAGGGCACTGCGTATACCCATAGTATAAATGTGAATGCTGAAGTCTTACTTAATGTGCATTACATTTTTACATTTACAATGGTAAAAACGAATAATAATGACTGATCGAAGCTCAAACCAAATTTATACCTCAAGACACTCGCATGCTTCATTATTCCAAACATTCTCTGGAATATTTTTTTTCTTTTAATTTGCATAAGGTTCACTTTGTTGAAGTTGGCAAAAATATAGTATAAGTAAAAATTTAATGGAAACCTTTCAAATTGCACAAAATCTGTTAAGTTATACTTAATGTACTCAACCACATATTGGTCTGTTTTCTTAATGCAGGTGTCTTTAGAGCATGAAATTCTGCTCCATCCAAGGTACTTTGGACCCAATCTGCTTAATATAGTCAAACAGAAGCTGTTCACTGAAGTAGAGGGAACTTGTACAGGAAAGTAAGTCACCAAACATACATAAAATTATTCTGAAATACAACATATAGTGCTGATTTGTAACACAAAATGTTATTCAGTTTTCTTTAGTGGAAATGCATAGTTATTTAGAATAATTTGTAAAATGTAATTTTAATATTATTTTCACAAATGATTTTATCGAATAATTCTGATTGTCAATGTATACCCTATTGAAATTATGATTTTTCTAAACCCCTTCAATTTTCAAAGATCACATTCAAGATAGGCAAGAGACGTCCAATTGTTCTTAAAGATACCCCATCTACTGAATAGCTAGCACTAATTTATAACAGTTAAACTATTGTTCATGTCTATAGATTATAGTATAAATACTATACATTCTATGATGAATATGATGCGTCTAGACTTGCGTGTCACCCATAGGAAATACCCATGATGATTTATGATATTATATATATATATCTCTTTGCCAGGTATGGGTTTGTTATAGCAGTAACAACAATTGACAACATTGGTGCCGGTGTGATCCAGCCAAGTCGTGGCTTTGTTGTATATCCTGTCAAATACAAAGCTATCGTGTTCAGACCTTTCAAAGGCGAGGTGTTGGATGCTGTAGTCACTCAGGTCAATAAGGTATGTATCTGCATAAGTAAACCTGTCATTGGTACAGGAACTAGTAAGAACCTACTCGTCAATAGTTACTATTGATGACAAACTTGTCAAGAGACTGATACCTGTGTGTTTATAGTTGCAGTTTGATTAATTTGAATTAATCGACTTTTCAAAATTGACCGTTAGTTTGTCAGTACTTTAAAATAGTATAAAAAATTCAAAACAGTAAATTGCGGGGGGAAAATAGGGAAATAAGTCCACTGAAAATTATTCATTTGATGTGTACGGAGATACATACACGTATGTGATGATCTCCCTTGAAATGCTTGTCTCTGTCACATAATTTATGTATTGCATGTATCAAATTGCTGTCCAATGAAAGGGAATTTAGCAATTAATTTATAAAATTTGTCAAATTTATTTCTTGTATTAATAAGAATATTATGTATCCTTAAGTTAAACTTAGTTAGAATGATAAGTAAGATATCTAAATACATGTATATGAAAAAGAAGCCTTATGGGCATGTGTCGCCAATTGAAAAAAAAAATGTCAATACAAATGTACTAAATATTTATACCAACTTTTCGAAAGTGATGGGAAGGTGTGACAACCAAATTTTTGTTTACAACAAGTCAATGGTGTAGCATTTGAAAGTGTTTAAAATTGAAATCATATAAGTCATACAGGTTTGTGAATAATGTATTGTCACTGGTGTCGTGTTATGAAATCAATATTTCAATATTACTGACATCAGATTTGTGTATCATTATGACATGTAGGTGTAGAGCTTGTTTTGTATACTAACTAGCTGTTGTTTTCTCTGTCAGGTCGGTTTGTTTACAGAGATTGGACCGTTGTCCTGTTTCATCTCTCGACATGTAAGTAGCTTCTGTAGAGATATATTCAGTCACCAATTCGTAAAAAATATGAATAAATTGGTATGTAGCATGATTATTTAAGCTTGAAGTTCTAATTATCAGTTAAAAAAAACAGATTTCGTTTTCAGGATTTATGATATTAATGCTTGACAAAAACTCATGAGTTTCATACGTGTATAGAAAACTAAGTCTTACATTAATAAGTAAAAAGAATTTGGGAAATTTGATAAATATGATTATATTTTTTCATGACAAATCAGATTCTTATAAAGCAGTTCCTGTTCAAAGGTAAAGAAGAAAGTAGTAACTTTATATAATCCTGATTAATAAATATTAGGCTGGTAAAAATGTAGAAAATATAATCATAGAATGTGCTTCAATTTTCTTGTGTTTGTTATTTCAGTCTATTCCAGCAGACATGGAATTTGATCCCAATTCCAACCCACCTTGTTATAAGACCAAAGACGAGGTATGTTATATATGATATCAAACAAGCACAGTATTTATATTTACTAGAACTGAAACTTCATAGAACTTTCCCCTAAAAACATTCCTCTAAATATGAAAAACATTGTCATTTATTCAGTTGTTTTTTTATCACTATATAGAGATATATCATATTTAAAAAAAAATGTAATTTCAGTGGAAAATAAATGCATATGATTTTTATGGAAGCATGCTATTGTCATTGTTAATTTATAAGATCTGGAGACGGTGATTTAGAAAAATGACATGGTTTTGGTGATATTTACAGGATGTAGTTATACAGCAGGACGACGAGATCAGAATTAAGATTGTCGGTACACGAGTGGATGCTAAAGACATTGTAAGTAACACAGGATAATATTACAGTGTCTTATCTCTAATGTTTAACTTGAGTTCTAGGTGTGATATACATTATTAAATTTGATAGCTACAATATATGTTGTGTTAGCAAGAAACTAATCCATTTTTAAAGTAGTAGCAAGACCTAATCCATATTTGTCTCTCATATTGTCGACTAGGTGTGAGTAGATAATTATTTTACATTTCAAATTTAGTGTCACTAAAATGATTATTTACATCTGCAATTTATCATAGCTAAGGAGTCAAGAAAGACAGATATGACTAGAAAACATCTAATGGTCTTATAACATACAAAGGGAGATAACGGATAGATGTATAACGATGTTGATGAAAGACTGTTATGATATTATAATTACTGGTATATATCATCTTGTAGGAGTTTGTGTTTCGACCTTCTGCTGTCAAAAACTAGGTCACTGTTACTATAAATAGAGTTTGATAAAAATTGGTCATCACACTTGTCTGTTATTTGTAAGGTCTGCAATATGCCTGGTTTTGTAACACAGATGTAGAATGTCCTATTAAACTGTCTCAATCCTGAGCTGCATGTATTGTTTTTTTTACCCCCACTTTATAAGGATCACATGGTATGATGATGCCCTTCCTGTTTTTCACAACGTTGTGTTACAACTAACCCATTCTTCACATTATTATTGCCCATTACCTAAGGGTGTGTCACTGCGTTGGCAAAGAGAATGATTCTACAGTGCCATATGATTGAGCAAAGATATCTAATGCAGTGATTGGGCCATGGATCTTTAATATTCATATCAATATAATTTTCAAGTTTTCATTATTGATAATATTATAATAGCTAAGGAATATAAGGGCAAAATACTGCCTTACAGCTGACAAGCTAGCTTTTCCAGTGATGCAGTATAACCCGGGGACCTGCCCACTAGTTCAGCTTGGTCAGTAGTTGGATGGGTGACCGCCCGCAAGTTACGATATGGTTAATACAAAATTCCTTTAAATTCTGCTATACAGCATGTTCTCATAAAAGCGTTATATATTCTCCCCATTTTGCCCCTCCCACTTCCCCACCCTCCACTTTTTTAAAAGAAATAAAAACTGTGTTCATGAAGACTCCATTTTGTATTTAAATTAGACAGTTGACTGACAATACATGTATGTACTTGACATACATTGTTACTCCTTATTTTGGAATTTTAACAATTTTTCCTTTTGAAATCAGTATTGTTACCTACTTCTTGCTTGTTTTTCAAATTCAGTTTGTTCATTTCATAGGATAGCTTAAACTGGGTCATTTTCACTTTAAATTTGTCAATTACTTCTTATTGTACAGTTAGACTTTCCTAGTGTCACTTTCAGAATTTGAGTTACTTCCCTTAGTCCACCTCAAAATTCTAATGAAATTGTGTACTTTTTATAATCAAACCACAACTTAATTACAATATACTTTTTCTGTTACAGTTTGCAATTGGGACATTGATGGATGATTATTTGGGTGAGTACATATACAACATACACACTTATTACAAACAGTGGTAGATTTTAATTGTACAAGGGATTACAGTCGCCTTCTAGCTTTGTTCTAGAGAGAATTTCCCTTTAGCTCAGTGGTAGAGCATTGGACTAGGAAGTCTGGGATCGAGGGTTCAATCCCCGGTTGAAGCACACTACTCTTCTTCATGTTACACAAATTATTGTGGTTTTTTTGACATAGGCATCCTTTTTTTTCCCCAAAGAAGTTTTTCTCTATTGAACTTTTAAATGCATGATTAGATTTGGACTACATTTTGTACATGTATATTAAATTACCAATTTCATACATGTTGAAAAGATCCTGGGATTTGAAATAACCATATGTTTTACTTATGAAGGTTGAAACACATATGTACATGTATGTACTCTTATAAAAAAAATTGTACCTATTAAAGGACCAAGGTCATTAGGTCACTGTCATCATATAAATAGTGGACATTTTTGCTGATACTTTTAAAACATTCTAAACACATTCCTTATGGATGAACCAAAATTCCCATTCAATCTAGGATGGAAGGTGCTTCAAACTGAGTTTTGGATTTCAAAGGTTGTAGCTCAAGGTCACTGCTACTTGATACTTTGACATTTTTTAGAAGTCTGACATGCATCTTCATAATCAAAATGTTTACTGTCTCTGATATAGGATCTACTAGCCACCTGCGGATTACACCCCTGTATAGTTCTTCAAAATGCATTCCATGCACTGCAACTCATTGTTACAGTTGTGTGATCGTACAACTCACAAAAATTACTATGCCCATATTGTGCAAACATCGTATGCCCGCTGTCCACACTAAGTGCACACAACTGTGCAATTTAACGATTGATCGCCCTGTTGTGTGATAAAACGTGCACATATGTGTGATATATTGCAAGAATGGTTGATTGATGGTACAGAATGTAAAAATTGAGAAATGCTTGAGTGTTTAAATAAGGTACATTGTATGCCTATATATATATATGCAATATTACAACATATGGTGCACAAACAATGCGCACACCGAACATCCTGTAACGTGAAATTCCACAACTGCATAGCTCAAGTGGGTTTTTGCATTATTTCTTGTCATCCATTGTCCAATTTCAGGTATCCAAAAGATGTTTTAGTAACAAACCATCTGTATAATAGTTTTGAAATTAATCATGTACACAGAGTTCGTAGAGGCCTTTAAACAGCCCTACGAACAAAAGGGTTAAAAAGCCCTAAAATTGATGGGGAAAAAAGTCCTAAAAGCCCCTGAAATTAACAAAAATCTTTAATGTCTTTAAAGGATCAAAATGAGCCTTGAATAAGACTTTATGTTCTTAAAATTATGATTGTATATTAGTTTTGGTGGTTTTGTAGTGTTATAATCCTCAGAAAATTGAATTCAGAAATTTGAATTCAGAAAATACAAGAAAAGGAGAATATTTGTTACAAGTTACTGTCTATATTTTTGGACTACCAACAAGTGTTAGATTTTAGGGTTGTGTTCATTTGGCGAGTTTAGAGATTATACATCAATTTGTAAAGGACAGGAGATTTTAGGTCTTAATTTTACTGAAAAAAATCTTATTAGCTTCATAAAAAACCAGTACATGTATGGTTTACAAAATTTGCTAAGAAAAGAAAATCTGTTGATAAACTGGGCTTCTATGGTGTGCTTGGTAATATACATTGTACAATATTTGAATGTTTCAATACTTAAACATGTCATCTGAAGAACCAATGCCCAAGAGTCATGATAATTGGCAAGTAGCTTGCTGGCCTAAAGTGGAAAGTTTTTAAAAAGAAATGACCTTAACCCATTTTCAAGGTTACAGAGGTCAACTTTGTTAAAATGGTCAAATTACATTTTCTAACAAACTGCCTTTTGTCAAGTAAATATGTAACTAGTAGCTTGGAGGCATGGAGTGCAACAAAATGTCTGAAAAAGAATGACCTTGACTCATAAATCAAGGTCACACAAGTCATATTTTTTATAAGCTCAAATGATGTCTATAGAAGAAAATGCCTTAAATCATGACATTTAGCCAGTAACTTGCTGAAATGTAGGGCCAGGAAATTTGTGCAAAGGACCGTTTTACATGTATTGTTATAAAATTTCACAGACACATTTACCCAGCTAATGAGGATATAAATCATATTGAGTTTGAGGTTCAGTGGTTGCAGTAAAGGTCCAGGTCACTTTGCCTCGTAATTTGCAATAAATTCCAAGCCATAAATCATTCAACTTTTCTCCAACTCTGAGTGTTTCAAACCTTTACTGACATATTACCGACACAGTGCCAATTTCAAGAAATCTGTTCATTCTTGGGGTCAAAGGTAGGTCAAGTATTCATTATGGACTATAGCTTTGACTCATGTGAATTTTTGCCAGCCTTTCTGAAATTTCACAGATAATAATCAGTCTTGGGTTCTATGGTCATTTAAGGATCATGACCACTGTGCTTGGTACTTTCAAACATGCTGTGGGTCATCCGTAAGTGCATTTTTTCACCACCTCTTTTTGCAAATTTCAAACAAACATTACCAATATGAGGACCAAGTACCTTAAATAAATATAAAGTACAGCTTTAGTACATTAGGTTAATTGGCAAAAGCAGGTTTCTTGTGTATACCACTAACCAGTAACCTACATCTTTCCTTCAATGTATCAAATACATGTATTGTATTTGTACATTACCTCAGCTGTATGAAATACTGTTATGAACATTTCCGTTAGTGTATGAAATTTTATATTTGTAAATCTCCTTCATTATATGAAATACTATGGATAATTTGTGGTTATTTTTTGGCGACATCAAAAACTGTATTTGGTACATTTTCAGTGGTTGTTTAAATGCTTTTACGTACACTTGACTATACTGCTGAGTAGTAAGCTATCCAGTAAATGAACATTCTGTATATAAACCCAGATCCTACATTGTTTTCATTTCATTACAAATTGTAATTATTACCTTATTCTCATTTCTTACTTTAAATCATGTCAGAATCAAATACTAGCATGATGCATTTCCTGGACTGGAAAATTGTGATATATATACCTTCTGTATCTGTAGATGTGTATGAGGTCAAATACTGGAATAGTAAATCTGTAAAGGTTTTATTCTCAGCTCTGTAATAAAATTTACATAAAACGCAGATGTGATACCTAAGTACCTTCTATAGGAATTGGCTCTAGTAAGGTATCAGAATGATTGGATTCCTGAAATAGTCAGCCCTGTATAAACAAAACAGTCGTCTGTGGGATGTATGGGTGTAGAATGTACCATATATGTCTTTAGATTGATCAGAACTTGAGATGGCATATTTATTGAAGTCACAATTAATTAATAGGGAAATATTTTCTGGGTAAGTGTTTCCTGTAAATCATAAACTGATTGCTGTTTTTTGTATATATATAAAACAGCATGGTTTGTAAAGTTGAAGGCCACAAACATGTATATAACACAATGATTACTATCTAGATGAAATTCAATTAAGAAAAGTCAAAGGACCGAGGTTATGACCTCGTAATCTGGAACAAAGGTTAACAGCCATGAACCCACGTACAAGGACCGACTGATTCTACTACTTCCCTACACTACATTCTCTCTGTTTTTACATTTTCCCCCCAAAGAAAAATCTGAATGTGTTTTTCGCTGTTGATTGTTAAGGTCAGGGTTGAGTAGTTTACTACACTCTGGAGGAGAATCAATACCAGTGTAAGAGGCATGTGGCCAGAATTTCCATGAAATTGGCTAATGAACATGGCTCCGTAGAAACTTGGCGTAGGATGATTGGCTTGGATGGCATTCATTGTAGGTGACGGCTCCAATGCCCAGAAATAAATCGCTGCCAAGCATTTGCATGTCGGTACGCATGAATGGAAAAAATATCTGAATTGAATTCTTTGAAAGAAACTGTCAGTTCTGTGCTAGTATTGAAAGGGTGCTGATACAGAATTCCTGGTTTTGTGGGCTGTATTTCTGTTTGTGAACAATATAACAGTTCAGTACCCCATCTCTCTGTCCTGATGTATTGGTTTGTGTAGCTACGTTGAGAGATTATATCCTTACCATTGATTGCCAATGAGAAGTTAGTTAGGTATTATATAACTCAGTATTGTGTGAAAATAGGATTTAGATTAAAATGCTTGCATCATTTCTTGAATGTAATGACTGACAAAACAGCCTTTAAAAAATGGGGTTTCAAGCATTCTCAGCTACGTTATTTTTACATTTATCAGAAAAACAAAAAAACTTTGGTTTTAGATTAAAATGCTTGCATTTTTTCTCAAATGTATGGTCTAATCACCCTTAAAATGTGTCTCCAAACATTTTCAGCATTATTTTTATTACATGTCATTACATTGGGCTAATTACTCTATTTATGTTGATTTGATAAAAGATGGTGACAGTTCATGACAAGGTACATATAAAACCTAGTTTGCTTATGTTGAAGTATACATGCATAGAAATCTAGATCTAATGGCACTGGTTCTGATGACAGCTGGTCAAGATGAAAGATTGAAGCAACTCGGAATATAGCTGGTCAAGATAAAAGATTGAAGCAACTCGGAATATAGCTGGTCAAGATAAAAGATTGAAGCAACTCAGAATATACAATAAGATTGCACATTTTGTAAAAGGGGGTTATTCCAGTAGGACATCTATCCACCCCAAGGACTCCAGGTTTATTGAAAGGTGACTCATGCAGCCATATAGAATTAAATAATTTGTGTAGAAGTAATGGGCAGGAAACCCAATCACGGACACAGAAGTTTTTGAGATCCAGGCAGATTTTTTACTGGAATAACCTAAATACACTTTCTAAATGCTGATCCATTTTTAATTTTTAATAACAAGATCAGATACAATAATTACTTAAAAATACTTTAAATTAGCAGAAACTCATCTTTAAAACACTGGGGCCCTTATTCATGAAACCGTTCTCATGCCCAAGCATGGAATCTGTGCTCAAACCAACTTTCTGGTAACTCGCTTAGATCATGTCAGACGATCAAAAAGTCAAATGTAACATTGAAAACAGTTTTCTGCTTTCAGTCTCTTCAGTGTTTTCCCAAATCATTGACAAAATAAGATTTTCTTGTTGATTTATAGCGGAAACAAGAAATTCGGCTTGAGCACAAAATCCATGCTTGAGCAAGAGATTGTTTTCATGAATACATAAAAAAATATAACTATACTGTATCACATGTGTGCAGTATTTTATTTGCCTTGTTTATAACGGGATACTGGCTGTTAACCCAATTAAAAAAGTACTTCTTCTCTTAAAAAAAACCAGAAGAAAAAAATGAGGAATATCCAATTTCTTTAAAAATGAAAAGCTGTTTTTCTAAGTCCTGTAGGAACAGGCTGTTTTACATACAATAATCCCTGGTGGATAAACATTGGTTGAAGTACATGGTTACATGTTACATCGAGTGTCCTGACTTTGGAGTGAATGAGTTCTAATTATAATTAAACCCATTACACTGTGATTACCTTTAATATTTGCGATACCAACTCCCGATCATGTGTTTCTAATTTTGTATCCGATACATTTATAGTGATATTGACTTGGTGCTTCTTCCTTTAGATCTGGAAAACTGATATAATTTAGTGTTTCTGAATTTAAATCTGGATAAAGTGGTATTGACCAGATATTTCTAATCTTAGATCCAAGATCTCATCAAAGAATTAATCAGGTGTTTTTTTCAAGTTTTATCACATACATTTTCATTGATATTCTAAATATGGTGATACATCAACTACTCCTCAAGTCATAATAACTTTAAATGTAGTTCTACTTCTGAGAGATCTTATCCTGAAGAAACAAAAACTGTACTGACGTGTATTTTAAAGCAATGGGCAGTGTGGTCGTGTTAAAGGCAGGTTTCCGCAAGAACACACAGTAATTAGTGATGGGACATTATCAAATGTCCGAGATGTTGGTTTATGGTTGTCGTTAACAGAATGGAAGTGTCTGATATGAGCCGTTTATGTTGTCATAGATTTAGTGTGTTTACCACCTGCTACGAAACACTAGAATAGCAAGAAATATGCTTTTGAGTCTTTGGTCCCAATCTAATTAAAGGAGAAATTATATCAAAATTGACGTTAAAGACTTAAAGGAACGCCAATGATGATATTTAAGGTAACAGATATGGATTTTAGAATGATTTAAAACAGTAATAATGGTACAGAAATAGACACGTCTACTATAAGGGACTAAAGTCGGTCATGTGGGTGGAAACACACTGGTCCGGTTGTCTGATATGGAAATGGTCATGACTGCAGGTGTTCTGTGTATCGGCAGTCAATTATAAATGGCATGCTAACTTGTCGGTTCCATTTTTAACCATACCTGTAGCTGTTTGCAGCATCAGTAAGACTTCCACTCTGGCATTTTATAAGTAATGCTTATTTATGCATTCATATAAACATAACAATAATTTTTTGTCTAGTTCATTTACTTTGCTGTAAACAGGAGTCATCATTTGTTGAACAACATTAATATAGCCTTGTTTATCATAAAAGTGTTTCCTTTATTGTGATTGGACGGTGTTGAAAGCCCAGTGACATCATCTGAAATGCACACAATCAATCAACACCTGTCCTCCCCCATCGTCCTCGCAATGGAATCTTGCATCGTTTCATGTGGACCGACCAACTTTGTCTGAGGGGGTGTAGACAGCAGCTGAGAGAAAATCCTTGGGATCAATTGGTGTGGATAAGGGAAACTTCTCTCGTTTAATCCAGTTAAAAGATGTAGGGACGAGCGTATTGCTACTTTTATTTATCTAATCATGAGAATTAGAGTTAGTGCAATCTAATTCGTCTCTGCTGGCTACACAATTGATTGGAGCTGGGACTGGGGTTGGCAAGGACATTAAAGCAGATACTCTTTCTCTTGGCACTTAAAGAAGGGCATGTTAACACCACATGGCAAATAGGCCGACTGGCCGGCTGTGATGGACCACGGCTGTGATGGACCTCTCACAAAGCAGAGTCTTGGTACATGCAGAGTTAGTGTATATATGTAGCTTAAGGTCTGAGGAGTCGGGATTGAGGCAGGGGATGGCTAGGTTTGGAGGGTAGCTGAGGCCTTAGGGAGTTGGGATTGAGGCAGCGGATGGCTAGGGCTGGAGGGTAGCTGAGGCATTAAGGAGTTGGGATTGAGGCAGGGGATGGCTAGGGCTGGAGGGTAGCTGAGGCTTTAGGGAGTTGGAATGGAAGGAATTACATAGGATAAAGGGATAGCTCAGAGGTCTTCTGTACAAGTAGTTGGAATGGAAGGGATTGCTTCAATGATTTAATGTTAAATGGTATTTCAAGGTCCAGGGAGTTGGGAGAAGAGCAATGATTTGGGTCAGTTTTGGGTCTAGGGTGTTGGGACATGAGGATGGTTAGGGTAAGAACATACATTGTAACAATGAATTGAGTCTTCACTCAGGTTTTCAATGAACCCTGTAAAAGGGTGTTGAGAGGTTAGGAATGGCTGGTATTAGAGGATAACTCTGGATGTATAGTGAGCAGAGGCAAGGAATGGCTGGTATTAGAGGATAACTCTGGATGTAGAGTGTGCGGAGGCAAGGAATGGCTGGTACTAGAGGATAACTCTAGATCTGAGTGTAGAGTGTTCAGAGGCAGGGGATGGCTGGTATTAAGAGGGTGACTCTAGATGTAGAGTGTGCGGAGGCAAGGAATGGCTGGTATTAAAGGGTAACTCTAGATCTGAGTGTAGAGTGTTCAGAGGCAGGGGATGACTGATATTAGAGGGTAACTCTAGATCTGAGTGTAGAGTGTTCAGAGGCAGGGAATGGCTGGTATTAGAGGGTAACTCTAGATGTAGAGTGTGCGGAGGCAAGGAATGGCTGATATTAAAGGGTAACTCTAGATCTGAGTGTAGAATGTTCAGAGGCAGGGGATGGCTGGTATTAGAGGGTAACTCTGGATGTAGAGTGTGTGGAGGCAGGGAATAGCTGGGTTTAGAGGGTAACTAGATCTGAGTGTAGAGTGTTCAGAGGCAGGGAATGGCTGGTATTAGAGGATAACTCTGGATGTAGAGTGTGCGGAGGCAAGGAATGGCTGGGATTAGAGGATAACTCTAGATCTGAGTGTAGAGTGTTCAGAGGCAGGGGATGGCTGGTATTAGAGGGTAACTCTAGATCTGAATGTGCAGAGGCAAGGAATGGCTGGTATTAAAGGGTAACTCTAGATCTGAGTGTAGAGTGTTCAGAGGCAGGGGATGACTGATATTAGAGGGTAACTCTAGATCTGAGTGTAGAGTGTTCAGAGGCAGGGAATGGCTGGTATTAGAGGGTAACTCTAGATGTAGAGTGTGCGGAGGCAAGGAATGGCTGGTATTAGAGGATAACTCTAGATCTGAGTGTAGAGTGTTCAGAGGCAGGGAATGGCTGGTATTAGAGGGTAACTCTAGATGTAGAGTGTGCAGAGGCAAGGAATGGCTGGTATTAGAGGGTAACTCTAGATCTTAGTGTAGAGTGTTCAGAGGCAGGGGATGACTGATATTAGAGGGTAACTCTAGATCTGAGTGTAGAATGTTCAGAGGCAGGGGATGGCTGGTATTAGAGGGTAACTCTAGATCTGAGTGTAGAGTGTTCAGAGACAGGGAATGGCTGATATTAGAGGATAACTCTAGATGTAGAGTGTGCGGAGGCAAGGAATGGCTGGTATTAGAGGGGAACTCTAGATCTTAGTGTAGAGTGTTCAGTGGCAGGGGGTGTCTGGTATTAGAGGATAACTCTGGATGTAGAGTGTGCGGAGGCAAGGAATGGCTGGTATTAGAGGTTATCTCTAGATCTTAGTGTAGAGTGTTCAGAGGCAAGGGATGGCTGGTATTAGAGGATAACTCTGGATGTAGAGTGTGCGGAGGCAAGGAATGGCTGGTATTAGAGGATAACTCTAGATCTGAGTGTAGAGTGTTCAGAGGCAGGGGATGGCTGGTATTAGAGGATAACTCTGGATGTAGAGTGTTCGGAGGCAAGGAATGGCTGGTATTAGAGGGTAACTTTAGATATGAGGGTAGAGTGTTCAGAGGCAGGGGATGGCTGGGATTAGAGGGTAACTCTGGATGTAGAGTGTGCGGAGGCAAGGAATGGCTGATATTAAAGGGTAACTCTAGATCTGAGTGTAGAGTGTTCGGAGGTATGGGGTGGCTCGGTTTAGAGGGTAACTCTAGATCTGAGTGTAGAATGTTCAGAGGCAGGGGAGTGTGCGGAGGCAAGGAATGGCTGGGATTAGAGGGTAACTTTAGATATGAGTGTAAAGGGTTCAGAGGCAGGGGATGGCTGGTATTAGGGGGTAACTCTGGATGTAGAGAGAGCGGAGGCAAGGAATGGCTGGTATTAGAGGTTATCTCTAGATCTTAGTGTAGAGTGTTCAGAGGCAGGGGATGGCTGGTATTAGAGGATGACTCTAGATCTGAGTGTAGAGTGTTCGGAGGTATGGGGTGGCTGGTATTAGCTATAGGGTAGTTTGAGGACCTAATAAGGTGTTTTAGACATGAATTGGCTTAGTGAATACAGGATCGTCACAGAATCAGTGGTAATTGGGCTGTAAAAGAACTTTATTTCAAGTAAGGGTTGAGGTAAGGCAGCTATAATTGTAGGAAGTACAATGATTTATGTACTTGACTGATGTAGCTTTTCCTTGTTTGGGTAGTGTGAATGATTCAGATATTTCTTGCTATGTTGTTGGATGAATAATACACGTATAGACTACCAGAACACCACCAGATGTGTTCCTACAACTTTGTTTACTCACCTGGGCACAGTATTAAAAGCTAGGTCAGCTTATATCAATTTTCAAAACCAAATCCCCACCCCCTACTAAAAAAAAAAAAAAACTAACGTCACAAAAAGGACATTAAATCAAAATAGAACTGTTGTGTCTTCTGTCTTGAACAAATATTTATATTTGAAAACATATTCAAAATTCAATTTTGTTTATATATTTCTTTTAGAAATTATCCCAGATGAAATATGTACAGTAAACCAGGCTCTATAAATTAGTGAAATACACATTTATCATTTGCCTGTACAGAAGGAGATAGAGAAACGTATGCTAACTACAGATGGAATAAAAGAAATTTGATAAAAAAACATTAAACAGATCTAGAAATGTCTGCCAGAGTTACACAGACCAGTTTACTACATGTCAGAAGAACTGTTTGTTTGGACATTCTTAGTGGTGTTTGAAGGGTATAGACTGATGCCAGATATATCATATAGTGTATAGCTGATGAGTGACACATGTCTACATATAACGATACAGATCTAGGGCTGACCAGATGTTGTAGATCTGTATCGGTCTATAAGCATACATCTGTACACCTACATATCTGCCTAACACTTCAGGATATGAAACAATGTTTATAACCTTGACCTTGAGGTCGTGACCTTGAATCTGGGCATCTGTCAGTAAGACATGTTATTACATATTTGTATACCAGTATAAGATATGAAACATCTTTTGTGACCTTAACTTAGAGAGTGTGACCTTGAACGTTTATTTCAAGATATATTGCGTTAAACTTTTATCATTTAACAATTCAACTCTTGTGACCTTGACCTAAAGCAATTAATTTGTTCTTCATTATTGAGTTGGATTTAAAGAGATAACGTTTCTTTGAAAAAAACATAAAGTTTGAAAAATGTGATGATTTGAGCTGGGAAAGGATCTTGTGTGTTTGTGTTCAAGGTGAAAGATGTGTATTGGCAACACACATGTACAGTCCCTGTAGAACTTGAAGCATATCTCAACACGGTTCCTTCTTTGTATGTTTCAATGTTGGTAATTTTAAATTGTCAGTGTGTTTTCATAGCTTAGAGTTTCATTCACAGAATTTGTTCTGTTCTTCTTCTCTGTATGTATTCGTAATAGATTCGATCATATGTAGGTATGTGGGATATAGATATAACACCCTCGGGTGTAGAATTGGGGTCAGAACACAGGCTGTAATGAGGGTCTGATGCCAAATTTACCTCCCGAGGGTAGAATTTTGAAAATTCCATATACCTACATTATGATTGACTCATTTTCTCCCACTTTGTAGCAAACGTTTTGGTAAAACATGACATAGACAATTCAATAGTAGTACCTAATATAGTAAAATTTCTTGATAATGCATAAAGAAACTAGGATTACCTTTGGAAAGAGCAGAGAACAGTATGGTAAAATGCTATACATGTACATCTACACAGTGTAATTTAAAGATCAATGCAAGACCTTCACGGCACACTTGTGCACTAACACTATATATGTTCCTGAGGTGGCGAAGGCACTTGATGATGGCAAGATTTTCTTGTGATTATGGACTCTGTAGTTATATAAATAGGCCTTATATTTAAGATGTGACCTTAACAAGTGCTTTGTACAAATAGTGTAAAAGCAGAAAGTCGTAATGTCTTGTTGACAGGTTCTTCGGATGGTTTCCATTAATCCTTTTCCTTTGTTGACTACATCATGAGGTTATTGTCCATTTTGATTGCAAGATCATTTTGGTTTATAGTATAGATCATTAATATGACCTTAACTCTCCACCTTATATAAATGTTAAGCTGTATCTTTGATTTTCTTTCCTGAAGTTAGAACTTTCACGCTAGGTGTTTCCTATAGATTAACACCATCATATGTAAGTAAATTCCAGTGTTATTTGCAAACAAGTGTATTGCTGCATTAATGAATTCTGCAATACCAATAAAATTTATTACAAAAAGGGCAGTCCTAAAACCCTTCCCTGGGGAATTCCACTTCTACCTCTCTATACATTTTGATAAATTTCCATTTACTGATACTGGCTTAGTTTTAAATCGTTTGCTCATTTTATGTTACAGGTTTGGTGAGCTAGCCAGGACATCAGCAGTCAACACACTTCTACTCATTATCTACATCACGGCAGGCTTGAGGATTGACATGTGTCACTCACCAAATGATCTTCATCACAACAGGCTTCAGGATTGACATGTGTCACTCACCAAATTATCTTCATCAGGACAGACTTCAGGATTGACATGTGTCACTCACCAAATCATCATCATCACAACAGGGTTCAGGATTGACATGTGTCACTCACCAAATCATCTTTGTCACAACAGGCTTGAGGATTGACATGTGTCACTCACCAAATCATCTTTGTCACAACAGGGTTCAGGATTGACATGTGTCACTCACCAAATCATCTTTGTCACAACAGGCTTGAGGATTGACATGTGTCACTTACCAAATCATCTACATCGGTACAGGCTTCAGGATTGACATGTGTCACTCACCAAATCATCTTCATCATGGCAGGGTTCAGGATTGACATGTGTCACTCACCAAATCATCTTCATCACAACAGGGTTCAGGATTGACATGTGTCACTCACCAAATCATCTTTGTCACAACAGGCTTGAGGATTGACATGTGTCACTCACCAAATCATCATCATCTGGACAAGCTTCAGGATTGACATGTGTCACTCACCAAATTGTCTTCATCAGGACAAGCTTCAGGATTGACATGTGTCACTCACCAAATTGTCTTCATCAGGACAGGGTTCAGGATTGACATGTGTCACTCACCAAATCATCTTCATCATGGCAGGCTTCAGGATTGATATGTGTCACGTACCAAATCATCATCATCAGGACAGGCTTCAGGATTGACATGTGTCACTTACCAAATCATCTTCATCACGGCAGGCTTCAGGATTGATATGTGTCACTCACCAAATCATCATCATTTGGACAAGTTTCAGGATTGACATGTGTCACTTACCAAATAATCTTCATCACGGCAGGCTTCAGGATTGATATGTGTCACTCACCAAATCATCATCATTTGGACAAGTTTCAGGATTGACATGTGTCACTCACCAAATCATCATCATCTGGACAAGTTTCAGGATTGACATGTGTCACTTACCAAATCATCTTCATCACGGCAGGCTTCAGGATTGATATGGGTCACGTACCAAATCATCATCATTTGGACAAGTTTCAGGATTGACATGTGTCACTCACCAAATCATCATCATCACAGCAGGCTTCAGGATTGACATGTGTCACTCAGTACATCACCTTCATCAGGACATAATTCAGGATTGACATGTGTCATTCACTACATCATTACCATCATGCGGGAAAAAATCCAAGATTGACACATATCTAATCATTAACATCAGAAAGATTTATGATGGACACATGTCACTACATCATTTATAGAAGAAAAGGTCCAAGATTGAACCATGATAATTGCCACATCTACATCAGGAAAGGTTCAGAATTGACATGTGTCATTTGCCACATCATCTTCATCAGAAGATGCTTCAAAAATGACATGTTGCTCACCACATCAATATCAAGGAAAGATCAAGGATTGACATGTGTATTTCACTACATCATTTACTTAAGGGGACGAAACAAGGATTGACATATGTCACATACAGCATCATCTATATCAAAGAAAGAATTGGGATTCATATGCCAATATCATGCCATCTACATCATGATTTGCTTCAGGATTGACACCTGCCATTAATTACATCATTTACGTAAAAATATCCAAGATTGACACATGTCGCTCATCAAAGTGTCTGCGTCAGTGGACTAATCTAGGAATGACATGTGTCACTCATCAAAGTGTCTGCATCAGTTGACTAATCTAGGAATGACACGTGTCACTCATCACACCATGTACATCAGAGAAGTGAACTGTGATTGACATGTGTCACTCATCACATCATCTACATCAGAGAAGTAAACTGTTATTGACATGTGTCACTCATCACATCATCTACATCAGAGAAGTGAACTGTAGTTGACAAGTGTCACACATCACACCGAAGTAGACTGTTATTGACATGTGTCACTCATCACATCCTCTACATCAGAGAAGTGAACTGTAGTTGACAAGTGTCACACATCACACCGAAGTGAACTGTTATTGACATGTGTCACACATCACACAAGAGAGTGAACTGTATTTGACAAGTGTCACCTCATCATTTACATCAAAGCTAGGATTGACAAATGTCTACCTACTTTGAGATGATGTGTACAACCAGTAAAAGGAGTCAGCATCTGTAGGAAATGGAAGGATAGTTGTGTTTCGATCAATGCAAACGTTAAGAGATAAAAGAGGGACAAGATGTGTTATTATAAAGTGTAGGATATCTCAGATTTGTTTTATTTCTAATACATCGGCCGTGAGCTGGAAGCCATATAACTAGAACTCATCAGTTGATACTTTCATTATATTTTGTATGTAAAAATGTATATTGGTTGAAAACATAATTAATGTTTTACGACTTTGAAAACATTAAAAGTTCATAAAAACATCTCAAATTGTTTTGTTAATTTATACATTATGTAGCGAGTCGAAGGACATATCATTCCCGAGAGGAAATGCAGAAGTCTGAACTCCATCCTCGATACTCCAGGGGTTATGCTCACTTTTTTCGTTCTCTGCACCCCTGGAATATGTCACAGCAAAATTGAAGGCACAAAGATAGCTGTTTGATTGGTATCTGGTAAAAAACCCTGACCAAGGCTGATACCTGTCCTTTGAAGATTATAGAGGAGCGACACCCTACTTCACAGCCAGCCAAATTTTATTGTTACACCTCAAGTGAATTTCTAGCAATTTGATTGGTTGGGAGAAAATTAAACAAAAATCTCTGTTACCCTCCGAAAATACATTGGTTTTAAGGGGCGCGGGTTATATTGCCATGAGACAGAGAAAAATATCACTATGACATATTCCAGGGGTGCAGAGAGCGAAAAGTAAGCATAACCCCTGGAGTATCGAGGATGATCCACAAGGTAGAGCACACTGAGCCTTTAATTTTGCTACGACATATTCCAGGGGTGCAGAGAGCGTAACACCTGGAGTATCAGGGATGTCTGAACTCTTGTTTCTTGTAGGCAAAATAATGTTACATAAGTATGATCTGTGGTACTCGTAATGGACGTTATTCATTTTCCTGGTTATTCTATGTTCTCAGTAAGAGACACAGAAATATGATCTCCCTGTCAAAATGGCTCTTTGCACAACCACACTTCACTTATTTTGAAATCAGAATTGCTTGGTTATCCAAAATATAATTATGTTTTATTTTTATTTTTATTTACTTTTGAAATTGATTTTATCTCAGAAGACAATAGCAGGTTAAATTTTGTCATTTTACTGTAATCAGAGATTGTGATTTATAAGTCTAACAGTGCAGACACTATCTCAAATTTAGTTAAACAATCAGAATGTACAGTCTTGGAGGTATGTTTAATCAGGAAATAATTTTTAAAAATTTCATATCAACATCCTAACCCTGGATAACATCTGCATCAAAAGCTTTAGAAGTGTACATTTGTGAATATAGAAAACACCATATTCACATCATTCTTCGTAATGTAGATGTTTCAAGTTATTTGCCTCTATCCATAAAATAAACAATCTGATAGGATTTCACGTGTTAACAGGGAAGTGGAATTAAAATACCAAAACAGTATCATCGTGTAAGAGATTTTGGCAGGCTAAAGTGTAGCAGACACTGAATTTATTGGTAAGCAATTTATTAGATGCATTGGAAATCCAAAAAAGAAATTGATTTACAGGTAAAAACTTATTCATTAAGTTACAGAAAAAAGGGATTTTTCTTTTCCAAATATGAGATTTATTAGTATCTATACCAAACACAAGTTTTGCTTATGCGTGTTTGCTTTGGGGTAGTATCTAATAATTCAATCCATGCACAGTCAGCAACATGGATGTCGTCTATTAAGGAAATGGCTATGGTCATCACACATTGAAGAAGCTGTGTGTTTGTAGGTGGCTCAATAATGGTCAGTTCTACTGCAACATACTGACTAGTTACACCATAAAAGACAATCAGAAATTAATCACGGCTCGGTACATACCCTGATAAAGTGGTAGTGACAGGCAATTTCTTACTGTGACCCGGGTGTGACCTAATGACCATTGTGAGTGGCTGTTGTGGGGAAGGGAGGGGGTTCTCTGGTTGGGTAGGACATACAAACTGTACTAGTCGTTTTATATGATCGACAAACGGTTCTAGACTAAAATATATGTAAGAATTCCCCCGATAAACCTCTAGAGAGGTGAAAGCGCTAGGGAGGTACTAAGAAACTCTTTGTATTTGTTATATATATTTATATATATATACATATAAAAAGTTTGAATTGAGATGGAACAATAGCTTGTACAGAAGGAGCGGCTGAGGTCTATACTGGGATCAACAACATTATATACATTGCACAATGAGAGGCTTAGAATAGGATTCTAAAGAGGCTAGAATCATATTGGGTAAGGGATGGTGGATGACACCTGGCGCTCAATGCCTCTTGTTGCCTAATGAGTGATGTCATTTGTAATTCTGGTGCTTAGGGTAATTTCTATTGGTTTCTGATAAGTGATGCTTGATAGGTGATGTTTCAGATTTCTGATGAACGATGTCTGACAGGTGATGACTCTTGTTGTCAGAAGGAATATGTCCCATTTGTTGTTTGATGACTTAGTTATGTTTCCTGGTGCCTGAGAGAGATGTCATTTGTTGCTTGATGAGAGTGTCACTTGATGCCCATTGAGAGATGTTTTGGCGCCAGTTGGGTAATGTTGCCTGGTGGCTGAAGAGAAATTTCATTTGATACCTGTAGGGTGATGTTTCCTCCAGCCGTATTCATGAAGCTGTTCTCATGTTCAGTCATGGATTCTATACTCAAGTCAGCATTCTTTTCACTCACTTACATCATCTTAAATGATCGAAATGTCAGATACACACACTGAAAACAGTATTTGGCTCTTAAGTGTCTTCAATTTTTCACCAAATCTATAACAAGAACAATTAGGCTTGAGCACAAAATCCATACTATCCAGCATGAGAACGGTTTTATGAATACGCACGGGCCCAGGTGTCTGAAGAGAGATTTCATTCATGTCTGTTTGGTGATGTTCTCTGGTTTCCGAGGAGTGATCTCATTTTATGTCTGTTTTCTGGAGTCTGAAGAGGGATTCCATTTTATGTCTGTTGGATGATGATTCCTGATACCCGGAGATATTTCTGTGTAAAAACTGTCTTTTGATGCGTGATAAGAGATTGGCATATCAGTGCTCAATGGCAGTTCTTTCCTGGTGACTGATGAAGGTGTCATTTGATGCCTATTGGTGCTTGATTAGTCATGCTTATTGATGCCAGGGTTGCAGTTTTCTGCCGTCTGATATATATATATGTGTTGTACCTGCCGTCTGATATATATGTGTTGTTCCTGCCGTCTGATATATATACGTGTACCTGTCGTCTGATATATATGTGTTGTACCTGCCGTCTGATATATATATGTGTTGTACCTGCCGCCTGATATATATATGTGTTGTACCTGCCGTCTGATATATATATGTATTGTACCTGCCGTCTGATATATATATGTGTTGTACCTGCCGTCTGATATATATATATGTGTTGTTCCTGCCGTCTGATATATATATGTGTTGTACCTGCCGTCTGATATATATATGTGTTGTACCTGCCGTCTGATATGTGTTGTACCTGCTGTCTGATATATTTGTGTTGTACCTGCCGTCTGATATATATGTGTTGTACCTGCCGTCTGATATATATGTGTTGTACCTGTTTCTGATATATATATGTTGTACCTGCTTCTGATATATATGTGTTGTACCTGTTTCTGATATAGATGTGTTGTACTTGTTTCTGATATATATGTGTTGTACCTGTTTCTGATATATATGTGTTGTACCTGTTTCTGATATATATGTGTTGTACCTGTTTCCCTGATGTCTGCTGGCTATATGCCCGACAAAACGTGCATTATCTACAGGTTGACAGTGAAAAGCGAGAAATACTAGAAACATATTAATGCAATTATCGGGTCTATCTTAGCCATCCGAAAACCAATAAATAGCTTACCATCTGTTAACACAAAACGGGAAACACCAAGTGACTGGAACCTCACCACTGGGTATCTTTAACGGACTAAAATAACAGCGATAACGTACCTAAATAAAATCGGAATTGTTGGATAAAGAATAATAAAAATGAAAGGGAATGTAATCTGTACAAGTAAATGTTTAAGTTCGACAACAAATACCGCTATATGGCCTTACAGTAAGATCAAGGCCATTGGGAATCGCTTATCAATTGTTTTGTACTAGAAAGTCAACACCATGTTGACGTCTTGCATGCTTACCCCACAGCATGAAGTTATGGTGTGGGTGGTTCAATGAGAGGTTGTTATAAGTGTCCGTGGTTCATTGTAAATTATTTCATTGGTCGAGTTGTGCTTTGTCAGTTATTGTTCAGTTGGCTCAAGGTGAGCATTTGTTCAAGAATAATTCTTTATTGGTTAAATATGCATTTTATGTCGATTTCATAAGGGCTAATGGGTTCTTTAAGTAATTTGGAGATCACATTTTACATCAGAATTAACGTTAACTCGAGAACTAACATCGATTCTTGATTGTGTCCATTTAATGCAAATTTCGTAACTTAAATGCATTTGCATTAAGGTTTAGTTAACTGAATTAAGGGCGCACTACGGTCTTCCTATAGCCTAGTACAATTTACAAAGAAAGAAAAAGATTCAAGTCACTCTGCTTTTTGAAAATACTTTCGAATAAGTGCAAAGATCAAAATTGAGGAAAACCTTATTTTGAGTGGCGACTATTACTTTATTAGCTGGCGATCGCCAGTTACAAGTTTTACACGTGATTGAAGCCACCTTATTATCTGACATAACATTGCAAGAATTTGCTGCATCCCCAAGTGTAATTAAAGGCGCAAGTTTTGTTTCCGTCGTTTTTGTCCATTCGCCCACTTCATGAATTATTGTTCACGTTTGTATTAATTTTTTCTGATTGTTAAGCTCAAATGAACTTATATGTATCGTATTACATGGAGTCTGCAACTCGTATCATGACCAAACATTGTAGTGATTATCCTTTTGATGACCTTTTTAGTTCAGATTAAGAATAATGGCCACTTAAATCGGCCTAAGCACTATTTTCAGGAGTTATTGTGGTACAAGATATAATAGCGTTTACCATACATTACCTTTACGATTTACTTGTAAACATGATGTCGAGTTTTAGCTATTGGCATTTCGTTTGTGCTGTCAGTAAATATAAAGTATAAAACAAAGATATGGTTTTAGGCACGATTCGGGAATTGTCGGAACAAATCGTGTCGTGACGTCAAATGCGAACAATGACGGAAATATCCGATTGGTTTCTGAATGACGTTCTCTGTATCATCCCAAAACTGATATAGATGCAGCGGGGAAAGAGTGTACTAGGAGTGTTAGTCGCGCTGAGGTTCGAGGGATGCTTTGAACTCCTCGACACTGCCACAGTTTACAGTTGAATTTGGGATATGGTTCCAGTCAGCAACTGTCCTGACGAAGAACGAGTTTTTATACTGGTCACTGCTGGTATCTGGAATCATTTTGTATGCTGACACGCAGACCGTTCTACTATGCTAGGTCTGATGTTGCGGCCTGCTCTCTTTGGTTGCAGATATTGGTTTGGTGGTATGGCTTGCACTAACGCTTCAGTAATTTTGTACAGATATGTAAGACTAGAGTTCCGGCGTTGGTCGTGAAGAGGGAGAAGTTGTAATTTTAGCAGTGTGGAGGTAATGAAGCCATCATCACGGGATTTGTAATCCCCGGTGGTGAACCTGGCTGTCCGATGCTGGATTTTCTGTAGGGAGTTAATGTCACCCTGCTGGTAGGGGTTCCACACAATGTCACCCTGCTGGTAGGGGTCCCACACAATTGATCCATAATAAAGTAATAGTCGCCACTCAAAATAAGGTTTTCCTCAATTTTGATCTTTGCACTTATTCGAAAATATTTTCAAGAAGCAGGAAGACTTGAATCTTTTTCTTTCTTTGTAAATTGTACTAGGCTATAGGAAGACCACACAATTGATCCATATTCGTTTGAAATGTTAACAATTGAAAACACTACGTTATTCCTATGAAATCAGACTGTTCCACCATTTGGTATAACAGTTTGTATAAAATGTGTCACGAACCAAATGGAAACCCCCTAAAAAGATTTATGTAATTTTCTTTGTCTTGAACACATATTTTGAATACTCAAATTGCTGGCAAATATTTTTGACCACAGCATGATATCAAGCGCTGTGGCATGTGTTTGTTAGCGTTGACCTGCCTTGCATATCCCAGTATGCATTTTATTTTTAAGTGTTTTCATATTTGCCTATCACGTTCATTACTTTAGATAGTAACCACTCAGCGAACTCTCGTGCTTGACATACAATACTTTAATTACTTAATAACTAGAATGGGAAGACAATTTTGATAACACTTCCTCACTCACGCGATAACCTCAACTTATTACGTTATTATAGCGATACCACCATCACATCCATTTTCAATATGCAACACGTAAAATATCACCTACTATAGCGACACAAGGAACCATCCAATGGCGACACCAATTAAAGAAAATTAAATATATATATATACACGTGTTACAAACGAGCTGCCGTAGAAATCCATTTCTAACATTGAAACATGCAGCTTAAAAAGGAAATACTCCTAACGTATATCAATCACATCAACTGTCACGTCATTTTTTCATTCCATTTCAACACATGCGCGGGAATTTTCAGATCGCGGTAGTCACCTAAAAGGTAATATAGATATTCTTCAAAAGTCACTCTGAGCTCAATAATCCATAGGGAGTTGAAGGTTTATCAGGTTTCTGTATTGTGAAGGACTGCTGACAGTCAATGTTTTGCTGCAAGTATATTGTAGGAATCTCCCAAGCAAGCTGGTACTGATGTGTTCAACTGGGTAGACTGGAACCCTCAGCGTAAAGTGTCTTGTTCAAAGAAAACAACGGAAGCTGCCCTTTGTTGGCGCATTTTGTACCAACGATACCACGGTCAGTAGTATGACACACTGTTTTATGTGCTATTTATTTCAACCACAACCCGATCAGACATTGTTTATGACTTGGTGAAATTGATTTCAACTACGGTTAACGTTTTGACGCTGTGTTCTTTTCTTCTGTTAGACTGTAGTCGGTTTTTTTGTTAGAAAAAGCGTGAAAGAAAAAAACAACAAACTATGGTTGAAGTGAGCTGCCACATGACATGCAATGTATGCAATGTATCGGGTCAGATCAGCCTTTTTGGTTTACATTACTCTTTTTTGCTTTGTTATAACAACAAAATGCCGCTTAAGAAACATTTACAACACGATGAAAAAACTTCCGATTGAAAAAAACCAAAACATTCGGTTGTACTATTTTTTGTTGTTTTTGATTTATACAATGTAATAACAATGTTTTGTTGATAGGTTTAAAAGGGTTGTATAACGGAAATGTAAATATAAGAATACAAATTGACACCTTTTTGCATTTCGCGGAAACAAAGTGAAATTACCCCCAAAAAACCCCAAAAAACACGTTCCTCTTCAGCCACTGTAGTTTGTCTATCCTCGTCATACATAACCATTTATTTGGAAGTTGTTTCAACACAAAGCACCTAATTACAATGACCGTTATGTATGTTCCTCCCGTATGCCTCTTAACTAATATGGTCGTCTCGGTACTGTTCACACCAATCGTCAGCCTCATACATACATCATGGACCTCTAGATTTGATTTGTGTATTACCTTAAATGAAACATGTCTGTTACAAATGACCATGGGACCCCGTTCGTACCATCTGATGGGAACCTACAGGGTAGTGTCTGTAATTTGACCGTATAATGGTACCTGCCGTCAGCATTCAAATACATATATCAGTGCTGTCAACGCAAGAAAATGAAAGCCGCGTCGGTACCGATCGAAAAGTTTCCTTCACCGTTATTCCCATTCATCCCCTATGACCTATAACTCGTATACCTTTTTATTATGAAAGGAAATTCCGTAAAGTTGATCAAATTGGCCGCGTCCCGCCAATCAAGATGGATCGCATGTACACCACGTAATGTCATGTGACTGCCACTGGCCACAGACAAGATAGTCACCATTAGGGTATTGTACTGCGTCAGAAACAACACCCTCGCACGTGGCGTGAAGGACACGGATCAGACGGCAGACGGCGGCCATGTCATCTCGGGTAACGCTCGATTCAGCGAGAGATGGCCGTCGACTGTTGCTCATATATTATAGAGAAGCGCGTGCAAAAGATGATTTTCTCACATAAACGAAAGCAATTGAAGAGTTTCACTAGTTAACATGTGCAATGAAAAAAAGTCAAATTGTATCACGTCACGCTCACAACGGCATTAAGACGTCACATCAATTTAAAATATCACAAAGTGAATAATTATTTAATTAAAAAACCACAAAATCGTTAACCTTTTTTTTTTAAATCTTCAACATTTTATGCAAACAAATATTCAGCAATAAATTGAGACACGAAACGCATGTTATGCATTCGTGTTTTTCTTTAATCCATAGAAGTTATTTCAAATATGATTTTTTTTTTTATAATTTGATCAAATAGGGAAAATTGAAATGGCATGAACTAAACGTTTTTGCTAGAAGCACTTGTGTCAACAAAAAATACAAGTGATTGCAACACAACTTCATATAATTGTAACAGGGTTTGCAAAATAAAAGTTTCAGGAACAATCAAATACTGTCTTCACGTCAAAAGGGAATTAACGGAAGTGGATTTTGTATACTAATATAAGCTCAAAATAGAGTTTTACCGTTGCATGGCTTTCTTGGTAATAATAAATTAAAACTCAAATTACCTTACATTCCTGTAATCAACCGGAAGTGATATATGTTGAGTGAGGGAAATTGAGAATATCGAAGTGTCAATAAAACGGTAATTCGTACTCAAAAAAAGCTATGACAAAACATCACCAAAGAAAAGATTCGAAACTGGACAAGGAGAAAAGGGTCAGGTAAACCGGAAGAGTAAGCGTCTTCTGCTTTATTGACGACACCAGCTACATCTACATTGTAGGTCAAATCGAAGTCATGTCCCATCCGCAAAGTCACTACCAGGGCAGTGACAACAAAACAACCAGGCACATTGATGATCATAATAAAAAAAAATCAACCTTAATTTCATTTTTTTAAAAACCCCAGCATATTTCCCTATGAGATCATGATGGGGATGAATATTGTCCATATTCTTCATCAAACTGCAACTTTGGAATCTCTGTGATGTATATTTGTTCGTGAGCAGCCAATCTCTACCAAGGAAATCACGATATTCGTAGCAAGTTCGTTAATACCAAAGAAACTGTGACATGTAAACACGGAATTGGGAAGCAGGGATCTTACTTTCAAGAAAGGGAAAATTCATTATCGGAAAGTCGAATACTACACGCCTATCGTAAGCTTGGTAGAAAACTGTCCCTGTTCGTCTGTTGTCTGTAAAGATCGAGGAAAGCGGCCTAAGTAATTTAAGAGTCTGTCTGTCTGTCCTTTGTTTTAAGTGCAGGAGAGTTAGCGATAATTTTGATAACACATCCTGATAGCTCCTCAATAAAGGGGGTTTCCAAATTGGCCCCTCCTTTGTTTTCAATTTTTGTTTGGTTAGGTGAATACCTAAACCTTGTCTTAACAAAAACAGCCATTGAAATTCAAATGAGTACTTGGTTCGTTTTTCGTAGAAGCATAAAACTGAAATTCTCAAAATGCCGGAGTTTTCCCCCATAAGACGATGGTTGTCAAACTAACAATGCATTGAAGGGTCGTTTATGATGTAACCAAAACTACGGACCATATGTTAAATTATACATGTAAACATCCCTTGCTATGGTTAGTTTTCAGATATGTATAGACAAATCAACAGCCAGAAGCCATCTCAAGCGTATTTAGATGGAATGAATATTTAATCAACAGAGAACATGTTTGGGAAAGATTCGCTGGTTTATTCCTTTTCAAGATGGCCACCAAAACATTCATTCTACTACTTTATCAGTTGTCAGATTCCCAGACAATTTTCTTGCAATATCAATGGAATTCAGAGATTGTATGTTTGTTTGTTACTTTGTTCTTATATATGTATTTAAGTTAGACGCCATATTAACAGCTGATGACATTTACAGATAATGTTGAAAAGATAATGCAAGAGTATGAAATGTGTTCGAATGGCAGACTTGGAAAAAATAAGGAAGAAAATAATGATGCGAGACTTTGAGTTTGTTTTAAAACTGGTGATTCTAGATTCACAAGAAAACAACTTATTTCAAGCCTTGTCGGAACATCTTAGCCATTTGTTGCAACTGTTTTGGATTTTGAAGATTGCTATGATAGCCAAGATAATAAAGTATAATTGATGTATAAGCACATATTCCCATAGTCATTTGACCAACTGGGCATTGACAGTAGTAAATGTTTGTTTGAATATTATCATTTGGTGTCGTGAATCCAAACATTATATTTAGTCTGGCCTTTGTGTGTGGAACAAATCTGACAACGGATGAGGTCTTAAGATTGCTGATTCACCCATATTTCATAATCTTTACGAATTCTGACTTTGCTCTCTTGGAGAGAGCTAGTTGTTTTCACCCTCTGAGCCAAACAGTTTGTTTTTGTAAGTAGAAACTTCATTTGATGTACGACTTCTCTGTCTGTTCTGTCAGTTTCATGTGATCTTTGATTAATTGGTCCCCGTATGCAATTGAGTCATACATTCACAATATTTAGCACTTCCTCAATTATATCAATGACGCAATTTTATATTAATTTGTTTTAAAATAAATATCCAATGCTTAAGATGGCCATGATAAGACTCTACAATCCATGGGGATTTAGTAACTGTTCTGTCATTGTTAGCCTGCAGATCAGAGTGTCTGACCAGTCTAAGATACGAGTGCATACTGGTGTTAATATCAGATGCCTCTACCATTGGCAGAACATTTCTGAAACCACAATCAACGACTACATTGTCCTCTTGATCAAACCATGTGAACTTGTCTATTATGTATTTTGTAATGCTTGCATCATTTTGGCTTCCAGGTAATGGTTCTACTGTGTCAAAACTGTAGCCATCAATTTAAGATAATTACACTCCTTCTGCCCACCGTCAGACATTCTCTGAAGCTTATGGTCAGCACTTTTTTTAATATAAATAAATGTACCATCTATGAAAGCAGTCACTTTGTCCCAACGAGTGAAGGTACACAGGGTACTTTGACGTGAAATTTTGCATATATATTTGAAATAACACAACTTCTTGATACTATGAAAAAAATTGGTATACAAGAATAATAAGAATAACAAGTTCTATATTTTACATTAAAATTTTCACAAAATGTTCGATTAAACACACATTCTGGATGATAAATGTATTATTAAAGCACTACATGAAAGAAAATGTTATTTCCTAAGTATTCCGATGCCAAAATATTCAACCCCCATGCTGTAAAGGTTAATTCATCATCTTAATTATTAGAAGAGTGATTCAAAGTAAAACTTTCGGATGTATAAGGGATTGAAATAAGTTAAAACAGCAGCATAAATCTCGTAGCACTTTTGAAACAAAAGTTATGAGGAGGCAGGCTCCTATGTAAATTTAACAAAGCTGGAAATAGTCCCTTTGGCCTAAAAGTTTACCACTGCATATTCATATCGCCGATTGCCTTCCATGGGAAAGAAATCTCTGATAATAAGAGAACGAATGTGTTTCTTCAGTTTGGAAAGGGGTATGGTAATGTAAGGAGAGGGAAAAGTCAAAAGTTGCGTTAGAAGGAACATGTTTAAGTTGAGGATGATCAACATTGATCAAACGAAGTCTTCATAATTAACATTCCATTAATTCCACTTTTATATATATTAATGTTACTATAAATGGCAGAAAGAGGTTTGTAAAAAGCTTCATTGAGCAACTAGCAGAGCCAGCATTTTTGAATGATGAACCTCGACAGATGGAAGGATCTCAAAATAAACCCAACTCAACATGCTCTCGTTTTGCCATTTGTCTTTCGTAGACTTCCACAGAATCCGCGATTCACATTGCAATGGATAGTAGGAGTCTCGCTCACAGCTTTGTATTATAGATGATATTGAGATCGCCAGTTCCATGTGTCCAGCTGGGTCTTAATTACATAGAGGATGCAAAATAAGAACAAGCTGAGAAAGGAGTGAGTTCAATGTCGTCTAAATTCAGCTATTGTAGCGTTTGCTTGTAGTAAAATTGTTTGGGCGCAATGGGTTTACAATAACGGTAAAATTATTTACATACCTTCGAACTTGAATTGAGGTACTACGCTAGCTTTAATGGACTTTTAATGTAAGCTAATATTGATGACATCTATCCCCCTGTTAGCAAATTCGACACTTTCATAACATTCTGAGCTACCGGAGAATCGTGACTATCCGTAAGATTAGATGTCTATAATCATGTCAACACTCCACTTGGCTTGTTGTGTTGACGAAGACGATACAGCAAACGACTCAACACCGGATCCGGGGACATCACACGTGTCATCATGGTTTAGACACTCTCGAATCCTCAGGGCCCGCTTTCTATAAAAATAAAAGACGACAACAAGTCAAAAGGTAGTCTGGATAAATCAGGCTTTCCAAACTTTGACACAGCTTTGTTCAAACTGTTTTAACAGTGTTCTAATTGATATTTCGTACCAGTAAAAAAAAACTCTGTACTGCATATAAACATACGAACATTTTAAATTTAGATCTTCAAATTAAAATCGTTTCGACCGGTTGATGAAATATTGAACACAGTCGAAGATATTCTCATTATATTTAACTGCCATATCAGGATTTCCTGATTGTGTTCGGTTGTTTCAGCAGACTAATTACAAGTACACATGGGACTATCAACTAGGTTTCGTATATATAAATGACTAAAGAAAGAACTAGAGTTCATCCTTAATCGTGCATGATGGATTTGGCCGAATCTACTTCTGCATTAGTAATAATAAGGTGGAACAAGATGGCTTTCAGCATTCAAAACATATTTGAGGTTAGTAATCGACGGGTTTGGGCTTTATATTATCGGAAAGTGCATTCCATAGGTCAATATAAGATGGTAAGAAAGAATTCTTGTGAAGCTTGGTTCTACAGTTGATTTGACAGTAATTATTTGCGTTTCTAGTATTGTGCGAGTGTAAGTCAGAATGACGAGCAGGAAGTATGTTAGTTAAATAGGAAGGTCACTGACTTTGGACAATCTTATAGAATTGTATGATTTTGTGTTTTCTTCTTTGAACAGAAAGAGGATCCTAGCCAGATTCGAAATAAATTCGGTCATGACTAGTTAGTTAAGTGGCCCCAGTTACAATTCTGGCTGCTTCAAGCTGTATATTTTCTAAAAATTGACTTTGTCCTATCGTTATGTTGTCCCATATTAAATCACCACATTCTAAAAGGGGTCGTAGAAAAGTAAAATACATTTTTTGTAAAGTCATTCTGTCAATACTGAATTTGAATTTCCTAAGAATACCAAGTTTCGCGGATGCTTTGCTGATTATATATTGCACAAGGTCGGTCCACCCTCCGCTAGCTGAGATAAAGACGCCTAGGTCTTTGTGGCAGTGGAGTTCTGTTAAAGGGATATTATTCATAAATATGGAGGGCTGTAGCAGATGCTAAATCAGACTGTTTACCATTGATAACAACTCGTTGAGAGCGATTATGTAAAAGGTTTGAGAACCAAGCAAGTAAATTTCCTGTTATGCCAAAGTTTTCGAGTTTAAAAAAAAAGACTTTGATGCCATACTCAGTCGAACGCTTTGCTAATTTTACAGAAGACAATTCTTATTTCTTTTTACTTTATCTAGAGCAGAAAAGATGTCGTTATAAATATATATAAGTTGGTTTGTAGTGGAATCGCCGGATCTAAAGCCAGACTGACAAGGAGGCAATAGCGACTCGTCAATTAAATAATGGTAAACATATTTATATACACACCTTTCCATCATTTTGCCAATAATAAATAATAAAGATATGGGACGGTAGATGCTTAGGACGGATGAGTCGTCTTTTTTTAAACACAGGTGTGACGTTAGCCCTCTTCCATAGGGACGAGAACATGCAATCATTAAGGGAGAGTTAAATAAAGTTTGAAGAGGATAACTAAGAATAACATCTGCTTCCTTGATTAAACGAGAATTTATAAGGTCAGGACCCACGGCTTTCTTACAGTCAAGATAATGTATAAAATCAAGAACGTCTTGACGAGATATAACAATGTCAGAGAGAATATGAGTGTTGGGCTTTTGTAGTGCGAGTTTAAGTATATGTTGAAGGCATTGGGGTTTTTATGATCGTCGTGTATCATGTCATTATTAATTAAAATAGGAGGTATTTCGCTTTTTCTACTAGAGTTAGACATAAAGCGATTGACAATCGTCCACCATTCCTTATCACTTATCTTACTTTTATGTTTAAGTTTGTCGCAGAGTTTGTAAAAATATTTACTTTTTGTATTACGTATGGCATTTACACAAGTATTTCGAATTTTCCTAAAATTGTCCCAGTCATCATTAAAGTATATGTCATGCAACATTCTGTTATACTTACACTTCTAATGTACATAAAAAATATCAGCATAAATTAATGTATTGAAACCATTACAAAAAGAAATACTACATTAAGAGGTTTTTCTTTCGGAAAATGTTCGGGTCTTCATACTTTCTAGAGCAACTGTATTCTCGATACTCCGGGGTTACACTTACGCTCTCCGCACCATATCATGGCAAAATTGAAAGCCATTTGAAAGGTTTCAAGTGAAAAAAACCCTGACCATTCGCTAGGCTAGTACCTGTCTTTTGAAGATTACAGAGGAGCGGCACCCAAGTTTAAAGCCATTCAATTTTACTGTTATGCTACCGCGGGAATCTTTTGATATGTACATCGAAGGTACAAGCTAGTCTTCATAGTATCACCCACAAGGTGGCCAACACTGAGCCATTGATTTCGCTTGGACATATTTAAGGGATGCAGAGAGGGTAAGAGAGCGGAACCGATGGGGTATCGAGGATATTAAATTAATTGTGACATCATTTTCTTTTAATAATAATATAAAAAAGGGGACCAAGCATGTTGTAACACAAAACTCAAACATTGACAGAAATTTCCGAACTTACCTTTGTTTTGATGGAAATGGTAACACAATTTTGTTTTCGAAATTTGCTGTTCTGCTTTGTATTGCTGTTAAACGAAGTTTATTTATAATGTAAGGAACAAAAGGAACAACAAAGATAAACACTATTTTTGTTGTTGCTGTCTTGGATGTGAATATAAGGTTTGACATATATTTTTAACATTTATGATGGTTTGTAACGCATACAGTGTTGTTAAAACTTAATTCTGAAAAGCACAATTGAAGTATGTTTAAAAGGCCATGTGTGGTGCATACCATCACTAGTGTTAAAAAAAGACGAATTTCAATTCTAAAAATTATAACACATTTTAGGCGCGTAGTAGTTGAAAAAAATGAAAACACCTAAAGGAAGATTAATGAACACTTTAAATAGTTGTACAGCATTACAAAGGATCACTTATCACCCAACATGCTTATTACGAGAAGTATTTTAAAGTCATTAATTTTAATGACTACATTTGCGGACTTTTGATGTGCATGCAGCTGCTGACGTGCTTTTGACGTCACTAGGAACAATGCAAAGACGCCATTCCTGGATTCGTGACTGGGTTTTTTTCTAGTCTGATTATAGTCAAATATAATGGTTATTTCTCATCTTCACTAATCATGTCAAGATAGTTAATGTTAATTGTTTAGCAATGAAGCTCGTGTTTTCATATAACAAAAAAAGAAAATATATACGTGTATATAAAAAATCAACCAATGAAATTACTATCAAGGAACTGTATAAACGTGAGTTGGTAGCAAACTGTTCAGCCAATATTCTGTGGAGGTTTTCTGCATGATTCAGAATCGACTAGGGATATTAGAAAAAAAAAGATTTTGCGGACCGTTCCCATTCCACATTTATCGCAACTAAATTCATGAATCTATTTTATGCAATGATATTTTCATATACAATATAACTAAATTAAAAGAATAATGATTCTTTTTACAGCTCCCGGTCTATCGTTGACAAATGTTCTTGCTTCACAAAGAACAGGTTACTAACTTATCAGGTAGTCAGTCACAGTATTAAAAAAAATCAAACTGTTTGCTTTTCATTGCCAACTTAGATGTACGATGTATTTTATAAAAAGGTCTTCGAAACAAAATGTTGACATTTTGCTTCCTTTATAATGTATTGCCACAGTACAGCTTACATACAGTCTAGACCTTTACGCCGACGACACGGGCACAGCTATCTCAATAAAGCGTTAATTAGAGAAAGAGTAAATGATACATTCATACACACAGTGTTCGGAAATCCATTTACTTACATAGATAATCCTATCTGCACAGCCTTGCTATCACTTCTCTCATTACTTATATAGCATCCAAATCACTCCACAATTTGTTCTGTCGCATAGATCGATGATGCAGTATGCCGTCTGCCTTTCAGGATCTCGCACAGAGTTTCCCGCCATCACTGGCTCTCTATTCATAGTCACCTGAGTGCTTGATTAACCTACTTTTTTGTACGGTGTCCTTTGGCTGTTGATTAAAGTCATTGACGTCAATATGACGTCAATGTAAGTCGGTTGACCGACAAAAAGACAACACTTACAATATTTTTGCACGAAAACTTGTGTTGATAAAATTGTAATAAATATTAGAAATCTTCAATTATAATTAAACTTCGGAGTGATTTTAATTGTCTCTGTTTTATAGGAGAGTGTTTTATAATTGGTTTTAAATTACGCTGTATACAAATGCTACTAAATTGCAAGCAATATTTTCCTTTAATTATAATCTTTAATATCGTCGCTACATTATAAAATAGACCATTTTATATCTTGAATCAATCATTGGCGCTTTAATGTTCTAGTTTGCAGAGGACGTCCCTTCTAACTGAAATATTTAGCTGTTGCTTTCTCCATACCCCGATTCTCAATTAATAACTATCCTATTTAAACATTCAAGACGACGACAAAATATATACAGACATGTTTATGTTATTTTCTGTGTTCTGTATGCTTGTCATGAGGGACATGACATAACATGACATAAAAGTGGGAACTAAAACAATAATTTTGTTTGCGACGTATGTGCTTTCATTATCGCGCTACAAGCTCTGTCATTCTTTCCGAAATCGTTCCATTAACAAGGTGGAGATTGCATCAAGCCAACATCTATCGGCCCCAGGTTTAACAGAGGTCTTACTGTCATAAGGACGAGCCTTTAACCTGTAAGAGAACCTGTAACGACGCCATTGATATCATTTGACAACAGTCTGTTTCGGAAACCATATTTTTGACCCTTTATAGCTTTGTGTTGTGCTTGATTGTCTGCTTGGGGTTTAAAGCCAAAACACAGTTCATATAACGATGAATGCAATCGAAGACGCATAATGATATGATAACAATGTGAGTTGAACAATATATATATAAAAAAAATGACGGATTCAAAGTGCTTTATTGGCGACAACACTTCATGTTCAATATCGGCTTAAAAGAATGATACTTCGTGGACAGGGTCCTAATCAGACACCTTGGAAACTGCTAGATCATATGTTAAGAGTATTACGAAATTCAACTGCCTTTATTTCGATTTTACTAAAATGTATTTGGAGGAGAAAATTATATTTCATTTCTTTCTGAACACATTTTACTTCAATAGGATAATAATTCTACTCGACAGCATCTATAAGGAGGCAATTTCCCCTCACGCGCGCTGTCAAGTGTCGGTTCTTCGGTACACGTGCGGTAATACACCGTGGGTGAAGGCCGGGCCGACTAATCACCTCGCTCTGATTACGTTGACTTAATTGCATTCTCTCACCGGATATGGACTCATAATGCTGTAAACCTGTAATAAAACAGCGAATGAATTTTCTTTATAGACCCCCAGAAATTGCCGTTTTTGAAATCAATTTCGTGTCTATTGTTCCATTTTCGTCTCAACTGCCATTATCGAAGTGTGGCAATCAGACATTGTACATCACCGCCTTAACTGATGGTAGATTTGGCACTTCCGGCGCTAAGTTTTATACCAACACGGCCCTACCGCAGGACCATAACATATGTCCTTGACAGGACAGGCTACCGAACGAAGTACGTATTTGTCTTTGTTGCAGCTGTTCTTCAGAAGAGGTTTCAGTGCGATTTATTGTAGGAGACTTTAAACTAAGCTATAGCTACACATAAATATAAACCAATGACACTTCTGAAATATGGTCTATATATCAATTTGATTGACGGCTAGTCGTAAAAATCGCACTGTTACGTTGTAATTTGATAAATGCAGAATCTGTTATTTTGCGACTTCGCGTACAAGAGAAAATGGAAAACATTCCGAGTGACATCAATCATCCGGCGCATTTCTAAATGTGTTCATCTAATGGCGACTATAAAATGGTCTTACGTTGACAGCGGCGGACATGGTGCTGCACACTAGCATGCGTATACACCTACTTCTATGTTAAGGAGTATCATCCGATCTGTCTTAATGTAATGTAATTAACCATTATTTTTTCTTTCTTGCTAAAAATAATCGCATTTGAATTAATGTATGACTGTGTGAAAGCCTTTAGTCAGTCTGGCCCATGTGACCAGACACCGGATGCGACCGCCTCTATTGCCTCGCTCTCCAATCCAACTCCTGACACGGGCAGCAGCGGCACCTTGCGGACGGAATTCAAATCAATCCACGAAACACGCTCTCGTGACAGCCTGTCCTAATTTCCATGTCCTGGCTCTGATCTGACTCAGACGAGCGTTTGACAGCTGATCACGGCACAGTAGACTTTTTGGTAGACATGTGAATCCAGGTCCAAAACCATTTTCAAGTTCTTCAACATTTGGACATCGGCACTTTCTCCTGATCGCTTCATGAAATCGAGCCTAACAACGCCAAGTTGATCAATCTGCGATCATCTACGCCGTCCAAGAAGCGGTTAGACCTGGCGCTGATGAGTGGCACGGTTTCTGGCAGTGGTGGGAGTTGACAAGCACTATTGCAATGAGAAGTATGGAGTATAGGGTCTTTGTAAAGTCAGTCGAGTTAGAGAATGGTAAGTCTAGGGCACAAATCGATCTCGTTCACAATATGTATATGATTGGTTCCAAAGTGTGACCATGCTACTAAACAAATATTTCCTCCTGCACTAAAAAATAAATGTTCGGACCAAGAGAAACATTTCGAAACATATACATATAGTACTCCAGGTACACACTTTTCATTGGCTCATATTACATTTTTATAACCTTTGACCTTTATATTTTCACGGCAAATGACATTCGGTCAATCACCGTATTTTAATCCCGATGGACACTTGATTTATGATGAAGTACCCAAGCAATTCTGACCATCACGCTAGTTAAACATTCTTGTGTAAATATGCGTTATCCGATTGGTTATTTTCAATTATTGATCAGACAGCAGTAATATGATTATTTTACAAGATTAAAGGAAATGAAAAACATATAAGAAAAGCTGAGCATACCCTTAGGTGCTGATATATTTGTGTTTATAAATTCTCATCAGAATAAAATATTTTCAGTCAGGAAAAAATAATTTTATAGAAAAGAGGAATCTAATTTGAACATTGACCTCGACGTGTGAATAAACAAACTTGAAGTGAGAGTCCAAAAGCACCTAGATGACACACCCTGTAGAGTTAACAGAACTGTATGTGAAGTAACAAACTAAACGACACACTATGATGTTACTGCTTCGTGTGAAGATTCGTTAAATTGAGCATATGCGATCGGAACGTTCATCTTAGGGGTGAGGGTATGCACATTTTGTAAACGACACACTACATGATATTTATTGATACATGAATGAAGATATTATGAAATTATCAGAAATGCATTTATGGATAAATTAAGGACATGTGTACCATTTATGTTGATGTTGTTGGAAATTGAAACACTCTCGGACAAGGACAACACGTTTATATTTACACCATATACCAGTTTGTGATGGAATTATCTCCTTTTTCCTTGGTCTTTTCTCTCCCACCTGACTGTTCTTTTCTTCAATTACTTATAGAACTCCATTAATCTTTATAGCATTTTTTCTCCTTAGGTTTATGTATGTATGATCTTATTTAGAGAAAGGGACCTCGATAAGTTTTTCAAACTTTTGCCGAATCCCATTGTAATTGATTGCAATACAATTTGTTTACCTTTGAAGTCAAGATCCCGAAAATAACTTATGACTGACTTCTTAATTCTTGTTCATTAAGAGAGGGAACAGCACTTTTACTGTCATGCTGCATGATAATTAAAAATACCTTTCAATCAAAATATTTCACGCGGAACCGGTCATGAATGGCCCCGTCAACTACCAGGTACTATTAAAGTATGGACCAAATATGGTCACCAACGGCCTAAGTAGTAGTAAATAAGTTTTTTCACGATAAACATGAAAATCTTTTCATTAGAAATAACATCAATATGGCGACCGCTAAATATATCAGTGTAAGTTGAAGCTCTTCTGATAGAAAACCAGGACTACTTTGTCAATATGACGCGTGTGTCACACTGTTATGTTATTACTGAGGAGGAGAGACAGTTGTGTTGTTATTGAGGAGGAAAGACATATGTTATTACTGAGGATGGGAGACATTTATGTTATTACTGAGGTGGGGAGACATTTATGTTATTACTGATGATGGGAGGCAGTTATGTTATTACTGAGGTGGGGAGACATTTATGTTATTACTGAGGATGGGAGACATTTATGTTATTACTAAGGAGGGGATACAGTTATGTTATAACTGAGGAGGAGAGACAGTCATGTTATTACTGAGGATGGGAGACATTTATGCTATTACTGAGGAGGGGAGACAGTCATGCTTTTACTGAGGATGGGAGACAATTATGTTATTACTGAGAAGGAGAGACAGTTATGTTATAACTGAGGAGGGGAGACAGTTATGCTATTACTGAGGAGGGGAGACAGTTATGCTATTACTGAGGAGGGAGACAGTTATGCTATTACTGAGTAGGGGAGACAGTTATGCTATTACTAAGGAGGCGAGACAGTTTTGTTATTACTGAGGAGGGGAGACAGTTATGTTATAACTGAGGGGGGAGACAGTTATGTTCTAACTGAGGAGGGGAGACAGTTATGCTATTACTGAGGAGGGGAGACGGTTATTGAGGAGGAGAGACAGTTATGTTATAACTGAGGGTGGAGACAGTTATGTTCTAACTGAGGAGGGGGGACAGTTATGCTATTACTGAGTAGGGGAGACAGTTATGCTATTCCTGAGGAGGGGAGACAGTTATGTTATTACTGAGGAGGGGAGACAGTTATGCTATTACTGAGGAGGAGAGACAGTTATGTTATTACTGAGGAGGGGAGACAGTTATGTTTTTACTGAAGAGGGGAAACAATTATGTTATAACTGAGGATGGGAGACAGTTATGCTATTACTGAGGAGGGGAGACAGTTATGTTATTACTGAGGAGGGGAGACAGTTATGTTTTTACTGAGGAGGGGAGATAGTTATGTTACCACTGAGGATGGGAGACAGTTATGTTATTACTGAGGAGGGGAGACAGTAATGAAATTACTGAGGAGGACCGACAGTTATGTTACCACTTAGGAGGGGAGACGGTTATGTTATTACTGAGGAGGACCGACAGTTATGTTACCACTGAGGATGGGAGACGGTTATGTTATTACTGAGGAGGGGAGACAGTTATGTTTTTACTGAGGAGGGGAGACAGTTATGCTATTACTGAGGAGGGGAGACAGTTATGTTATTACTGAGGTGGGGAGATAGTTATGTTACTACTGAGGAGGGGAGACAGTTATGTTATTACTGAGGAGGACCGACAGTTATGTTACCACTGAGGATGGGAGACGGTTATGTTATTACTGAGGAGGGAAGACGGTTATGTTATCACTGAGGAGGGGAGACGGTTATGTAATTACTGAGGATGACCGACAGTTATGTTCCCACTGAGGATGGGAGACAGTTGTGTTATTACTGAGGAGGAGAGACAGTTATGTTATTACCAGGGAGGGGAGACAGTTATGTTACCACTGAGGCTGGGAGACGGTTGTGCTATTACTGTGGAGGGGAGACATTTATGTTATAACTGAGGAGAAGAGACAGTTATGTTACTACTGAGGAGGGGAGACAGTTATGTTATTACTGAGGTGTGGAGATAGTTATGTTACTACTGAGGAGGGGAGACAGTCATGTTATTACTGAGGAGGGGATACAGTTATGTTATTACTGAGGTGGGGAGACGGTTATGTTATTACTGAGGTGGAGAGATAGTTATGTTACTACTGAGGAGGGGAGACAGTTATGTTATTACTGAGGAGGGGAGACATTTATGTTATAACTGAGGAGGAGAGACAGTTGTGTTATTATCGAGGAAGGGAGACAGTTATGTTATTACTGAGGAGGGGAGACAGTTGTGTTATTACTGAGGAGGGGAGACAGTTATGTTACCACTGAGGCTGGGAGACGGTTATGCTATTACTGAGGAGGGGAGACATTTATGTTATAACTGAGGAGAAGAGACAGTTATGTTACTACTGAGGAGGGGAGACAGTTATGTTATTACTGAGGAGAGGAGACATTTATGTTATAACTGAGGAGGAGAGACAGTTGTGTTATTACTGAGGAAGGGAGACAGTTATGTTATTACTGAGGAGGGGAGACAGTTGTGTTATTACTGAGGATGGGAGACAGTTATGTTATTACTGAGGAGGACCGACAGTTATGTTATTACTCAGGTGGGGAGATAGTTATGTTACCACTGAGGATGGGAGACAGTTATGTTATCTGAGGAGGAGAGACAGTTATGTTATTACTGAGGAGGACCGACAGTTTTGATACCACTGAGGAGGGGAGACGGTTATGTTAGCACTGAGGAGGGGAGACGGTTATGTTATTACTGAGGGGGAGACAGTTATGCTATTACTGAGGAGGGGAGACAGTTGTGTTATTACTGAGGATGGGAGACAGTGATGTTATTACTGAGGAGGACCGACAGTTTTGTTACCACTGAGGAGGGGAGACGGTTATTACTGAGGAGAGGAGACATTTATGTTATAACTGAGGAGCAGAGACAGTTATGTTACTACTGAGGAGGGGAGACAGTTATGTTACCACTGAGGCTGGGAGACGGTTGTGCTATTACTGTGGAGGGGAGACATTTATGTTATAACTGAGGAGAAGAGACAGTTATGTTACTACTGAGGAGGGGAGACAGTCATGTTATTACTGAGGAGGGGATACAGTTATGTTATTACTGAGGAGGGGATACAGTTATGTTATTACTGAGGAGGGGATACAGTTATGTTATTACTGAGGTGGGGAGATAGTTATGTTACCACTGAGGATGGGAGACGATTATGTTATTACTGAGGAGGACCGACAGCTATGTTACCACTGAGGAGGGGAGGCGATTATGTGGAGACAGTTATGTTATAACTGAGGGGGGAGACAGTTATGTTCTAACTGAGGAGGGGAGACAGTTATGCTATTACTGAGGAGGGCCGACAGTTATGTTACCACTTAGGATGGGAGACGGTTATGTTATTACTGAGGAGGACCGACAGCTATGTTACCACTGAGGGGGGGAGACGATTATGTGGAGACAGTTATGTTATAACTGAGGGGGGAGACAGTTATGTTCTAACTGAGGAGGGGAGACAGTTATGCTATTACTGAGGAGGAGAGACAGTTATGTTATTACTGAGGAGGGGAGACAATTATGTTTTTACTGAGGAGGAGAGACAGTTATGTTATTACTGAGGAGGACCGACAGCTATGTTACCACTGAGGGGGGGAGACGATTATGTGGAGACAGTTATGTTATAACTGAGGGGGGAGACAGTTATGTTCTAACTGAGGAGGGGAGACAGTTATGCTATTACTGAGGAGGGCCGACAGTTATGTTACCACTGAGGATGGGAGACAGTTATGTTATTACTGAGGAGGGGATACAGTTATGTTATTACTGAGGTGGGGAGACAGTTATGAAATTACTGAGGAGGACCGGCAGTTATGTTACCACTGAGGAGGGGGGACGGTTATGTTATTACTGAGGATGGGATAAACTGAACATTGAAGCTAACTAAGGCCAATGACAAATCATTTACCTGAAGAGGAGCAGACATTAATATGAAATTTAGGAAATAAAGATCTGAGGAGGGGAGACGGTCATGTTATTACTGAGGAGGACCGACAGCTATGTTACCACTGAGGAGGGGAGACGATTATGTTATTACTGAGGAGGCGCGACAGTTATGTTACCACTGAGGATGGGAGACAGTTATGTTATTACTGAGGAGGACCGACAGCTATGTTACCACTGAGGAGGGGAGACGATTATGTTATTACTGAGGAGGACCGACAGTTATGTTACCACTGAGGAGGGGAGACGGTTATGTTATTACTGAGGATGGGATAAACTGAACAGTGAAGCTAACTAAGGCCAATGACAAATTATTTACCTGAAGAGGAGCAGACATTAATATGAAATTTAGGAAATAAAGATTTTTTTTTTTATATAAATGCTTCATGTTTTGTTACGTAGCTTTGGCAATGCTTATTTGCTTAGCTGCGTGTTTAACTACGTTATTTACCAATTTAGTTCACACACATCGATTCCTCTTCGAAAAAGAACTTATTCACGAGAGAAAATATGTAATCGGGCAAACAGCTCAGTCGCTACTGTGAAGGTTTTTTGCTTTGTATTGGAAGTGACAAGATTATTATCAATTTCTCTAAAATGGAATAAAATTATTGTCTGATCTTCCAATGCCAAAACATTGCATGAAGCTTCATCGGTGTTGCGAAATTATATTTCACAGTCTGATATTCCGTTTCTTTCAGCTTGAATCTGACTCAAGAATTACTTTTATTAAGTTAGATTTTATCTTTTGCATGGAATTTTTCTATTTCTAGCTGTTTCATTCCCCTATGATTACCTTTCAGAGCGCTAAAAGGAATTCATATTGCACGTAAAAGAAACATGTCGGAACAAATTGTAGTTGTTTTTCTTCCAAAGAAAATACCGCAGACAATCAATAAAGTTCGGACATCTTCAATATGCATCACTGTATATCCTTTCGCTCGCATATTTATTTACCGTGATGTGAGCATTCTCAAAATGTAGTACCTCTAATATAGCTCTTACGTTTTAAAACTTGCCATTCTGACACATAACTAAAACAAAATGAGATAAAATTTAAACAAAATCAGACTTGCTTTAAATATTACTTTTCAGATTGACGCTTTTAAACCGTTCATACTATTGTCTGTCTGTTTTATTTCGTTTCCATGGCTACACATTTGATGAGTTGACAAAGCAAGGGAAACCACTGTCAGATACCGGCAGGTCTAATTACTTGATGTACATGTAAGTATTTACAATTATGAAAATATGAAGGTTTGATTATTATTGATGTATATGATAATTCGTTTTATTTACGTTCAAACACATGTTTTGTAGGTCATTGTTTGACAGTTACTTGAATGTAATGCTCCACTTGTTGAATAAACTTATTTCATGATCAATTATTTGTCCAATTCCCTTACCCTCTAAAGTCATACTAACTGTATATATTCCTGTCCGAGCTTTGTTGCTTCCAAATGTATATTATCTTCTCTGGCTGATAAACTGTATACTTTATCATATAAAAGAGAACCAGAATGATATAAACTCTCATAAACGTTTTCCCATATAGGGCCACTAACTTTTCTATACCATCAACCTGACATCGATCTAACATCAGTTGAATTTTATTGAGCTTTCATTGGCGTTCGTTGGATTTAACGCCATATTGCAGGGACTGTAAATCGCCATATTGTCAGGACTGTAAATCCCTGTCAAACGTTTATTAGATATTGAAATAACAGCATATTACTAAACTGAAAGATGACTCAGTGAACTCCCAATCCAAAGATAATGTAATATATTTTTCCGTCTGGCATTTTTGTGTCTCAGAGAAGCACTGTTATCTATCAAAACTTAAATCCGACATATGTGCTTGATAGTTTTGAGTTTCATTCAATGTGGACGTTGTTAACCTTGTAGGAAATGCCGTTTCTTGGTATGTATGTTAAACCACTAACCAACCAGAGCGAATATAAAAATTACTTGTGCCAATGTATCTGTGCGGAGTTGAAATATGTCTTTATCTGATTTTGAAACTAGCTATATGGTAAATATTCTCGTTTGCTCTTTCTCAGTCATTGTCTGCATTCATCTTTCAATCCCTACGAACTTAGGAGATTGCCAAATCCATCTGCAAACCGAACAGGTTTATAGGTTCAATTACGTTATCAATACCCATCATACCGCTATATTTGCATCAGATACACTCAAACTATTTGTGGTGAGCTCTACGTCCATGAGATATGCAATATTCAATGCTGCTTAATCGATGAAACTGTTTTCATTGAACGATGGTAAGGGATATTTTGTTAATATAATTACAATATAAAGATGCTATCAGACGTCCTTATAGTGATTAAAGCTGGTGATATGTTCCGTTGACGCCTTGTTAAATAATGTCTGGGAGAGATGCTTTTTTTCAATTGTCGAGGTTGAAGCATATCAGCATATTCACGCTAAATGTATTCTTATTGGATTCAACCATCTATCGGTACCTACGTCATATTATGTTTGCTGTTCCTAACTGGTTATAACCATTTGTCGATAGCAAAGAGACCACAAAAGAATTTCCTGAATCCATTTTTTTCCTTTTCAAAATCTTGGCATACTGTTTTGTTGTCATGAACTGAAGCGGATGTAAGTTCATTGGCGCCTGCGCTGTCAGACAGTCGATGTTTACCGCCAACAGCCAATGCCGTTGTGTACCATGATACACCATTGTCAACCGGAGGGAGCCGATTGGCGGTAGAAGTCACTTTAAATTTTAATTTGTGTAACCAAGAAATGTTTCTAGGGGACGTCTGAAATGGGACCACGTCACTCTCACTGGGCTGGCAGATTTCTGATAGATACCGGTACATACATGTACTTCCTGTCATCACGGATATCGTGATTGTTCTCATTTAAATGAAGTCGGAGCGTTTAGCATGAAAATACACAGAATTATGTGATGATCAGGCGGTACTTGATTTTCCTTCGGCCATTATTGGATGGGGAAGAAATTGAGGTGATAGATGTTTTTTATGTTGTTGTTTAAGTCTAATTCATCTGATTTGCTGTTTGATCTGTTTTCTATCCGGGCTTTTATTCTTAAATGATCTGCAAACTTTCTGATTTCGCCTTAGTCTTAAGGCACTAAAGCTATAAAGTCTAATATATCTCAAAGGTTGAAGTGTGACAGATGCGACTGCACTGCATGCTCATGCATAGTAACAACATCACCCAATCCAAGGATATTGTAATCTGGAATACACTGAGTCATCAAATCATGTTTCAGACAGCACATACAGAGAGCGTACTTTTTGAAACAGTGGAAGCCAGATACCTTATCACATAAAACAGACGACACAATCCTTTGAACAGCGTCATGGACGAAGCCTCGAAGACTTCTAAACCACATCACCGGAACTGTTTAACAGACAGCCGGTGTTCCCATACTCACCATCTCACGATCATTTTTAGACAGAAAGAAACAAAACAACTTTAAAACATTGTTGCGTAAGATCTGCGACCATACCTGATTTAAAACAAGTTAAAAATCACATAAAACGCCCCTCTACCTTATCATCAGTCAGTGGAAGGTCTCAGACAAAGACACAACTATATCAATGTATTGGTAGGTTGTAGAAAACGAAAACGAATCGTAACACTTTGATAATTATCAATCTAGTTAAATCAGACGTCAATACTGTATACAGGGTTGTTTTAGCCATAGTGAAATTTTTGCGGCGTTTGCATAGGAACTCATGAGTTCAACGTAACTGCAATATAATGTGAAAAACTAACTACATGATTAACTAACAAAGAATAATAAGAACACGAAAATACCAATTTGCAAATTCAAGGCTGGATATCATGCAGAACAACACTTAAACTCAACACCTGTATGTACTCCAACACACGATGTATGCTTTGCCGTCGAACCTTTTTAGCGATAAAGGTCAGATCACCTGGAACTGACACCAAACACTTCAAGATTTATTTCAAAGACCGTAGTGCATGGGTTTATGGAAACAGGGACTAACACTATACTTAGAGGAGACAGTGCTACTGAAGCTTTCGGGAATCTATAAAATGCCGTTGTCCTTGCTGCTTTCCATGAAGAAGAAAAAACGAATATTTTCAATCGACTATCTACTCAGCTACATGTATTCATGTACAATGGAATGGAACCGAGACAATATACAGCAAAACAGGAAGTACGACAATGTAAACCTCTCAACAGTTGAAGATCTATTGAAGGACAAGTAAGTCATCTGACCGTGTTACGACAATGTGATATTAAAAATATTTCCGGGAAGTGATACTTTTAAACCAAATTAAGTAGCTACAGGATTCGAAAACATCGTCTTATGTAACCTTTACGGTTGTCATGTGACCTCGACTCTTGTTAAATTACCTCAGCTGCTGTCATTCGCGTTCTCACACCGACTGGCTGTCCTCACCTCAAAGTAGTCCCATCTATCTCCTCCAACAATATCAACGGTATCACAAGCTAGGTTGTGATTCAGGTGCATTCTTAAATGAGCAAGTTCTTGGCTATAGACATTAACTATATACTACACAATTCGTGTTGTAATGTCGTTTTAGGTTTCGTACGGTAAGGGATCCCGAATACCAATTCGATGGAGTGACACTACAATGTAAACGGTTTTTTAAGGTATTATGTTTATATGCGGGTGGAATCTTTGTAAATGGCAAAAAAATACTATATGGGTTTCTTTGACGTTCATCATTTCAGCCAGATGTAGCGATATACGGCATGTGAAGTAGATATTCCGAATTCAATATCGTTTAACCAATCTTTGGTAAATGCGAATGATAGCGAAATCTACGTTCCTTGATAACCTTTTACCAATCATATACCGGGGCAAAATTTCGACAATCTTACCTTTCGATTATCTAAGGAAGGTTTAGAACCGACAAAATATTTGTAGATGCGTCTTTTGTCAAGGTTGCAACTCAAAGTGGGTATAGCGGAATAGCCAAGTCGGGGAAAATGCTCAACTGTTATATAAGGACTTATTCAGGTTTGCATAAAAATACCAACAGTGCGAGACCTACTTCTATACAACATCTGTCCTGATTTTTGTAGCATTGTCGGTGAATGGATTGGTATTTGTCCCGTGTGGGGTGTTTTTACATTGCGATATATTTACAAGTTTTGATTATTGTGACCAGAACTACGACGAGTCGCTACATTAAGGACGCCCGGGGGTATTCTTACACCAGTGATCATTACAGTCCCTTCCTAGGGGACTCCGGAAGGACACGATATCTCATTATATATTTGTCTCCGTTTAACGACTTAACATTGATTTTACCACTGTTCCGATTTGTTCGGAGTTTAATAACATTCACAAGGAAATGTTATTATATTTAAATATTAATTAAACAATTATAACAGTTTTGCGTAACTATTCACTCATTAACTTATTGCCTAAGTATAAAAGTACAAGTTTGTCAATATTAGACCTATGTATATAGGTCAGACAGATTTGTGATTGGCTACTGGTTTACATACCTGGAGGGATATTTACAGGCTGGAATGACAGTGTACTTTACACTGACTGACCTACGAGCGTATATTCTCCTAAAATTTCACGGGACCGGACGGTCCTACTCTCACTCCCCCGGCAAGCTCACGGCTGATTCTCCGAACCTTACTGATTGGCACCATCACAGTCAGGGGAACATTGTCTCTGCGCCAGTCACCGTCTCCCTGCAGCTGAAAACATGACTTGGCCAATATTCCCCCGAACTAACAGATCTCTCTGACATTGATTATAATTCATTATAGTGTATTTGAAAAAAATTTCGAATTGAAAATAAATTTGATTTAATATACTTTATGATACCGTTTTTTCTGATATTGATATCAAGATTGCAATGTCTGGGTTAGATGGATTGCAGACAAACACAATATTCCGTTGTGGTAAAAAAAGGAGGAGGGGAGGGCAGAAAGGACTTTGATTAACTTTGATTATAGTAGGTTCATGCAATAAACTGCAGTAAACAAATAAAGCAACAGTTTATTGGAAATGGTTGTACTTCTGCCATATATAACTGAGGACTGGAAAGGATCAACTTTATATTGATCGTAACGAAAATGTCTGGCACGCGCAGATTTACTACATAGATATTGAAATTAATTGGCATCTAAGGCCGACTTGGACGACTAAAGTTGGAAGGTTAAATACAGGCTGTTGTCTTCTGTGGAATTCGGTCGTCTCATGAGCATACGGATGCGAAGCAGATACCATATCGGTGTGTCCTACCATAAATTGTAAAGGAAATATGAAGAACATATTTCTGTGGTTCAGAACGTAAAAAAATGTAAAGCTGTTTCTAATGGAGTTCTGCTAAAAGCGTGAAATAATACTTAAACCATTATATATTGTTTTTAATGTACGAAAGACGAAAGACGAAAACGATTTACATCCATGATCACAAATTACGTCCGTAGACTGGTCTCTCCGCCATAGTACTGTTTTTTTCCTGCTAGGCAGGGCTTCGCAATTGTTTCTTTTGAGCAAAATCTAACGGAGGGTAAAGAATTACAGTATGTAATTATAAGTACGTCTGTCTAAGTCTCAATCACTCTTTGATTGGCTCTGCCGGGCAACCGACGTCTCAATCACAGCCCCTCTTTGATTTTTTGTGGCTGGCATCCGATGTTGTCTGAGGAGGGGTAGGAAACACACACGATGTCTGTATGCTATCCTTAATTTGATTGGCTATAAACTTTATCCGACATTTGTATCTTACACTCATTTTGATTGGCTATCACTGGTAGCCGCGGACGTCTGTATATTATACTCGTTTTGATTGGCTATCAATGGTAGTTGACCTCTGTATCTTATTCTTGCTGTGATTGGCTATAGCCGACAGCCAGCGTCTCCACCATAACCTCTCTGCGACTGACTAGGACGAACACAAAACTCAATTACCGGGGAAATTAGCTTAATGTAAATTGATCACGCTCGAATTTAGTGATATATACCTCATGTCGTCACTTTTCAGGACAAGGCGTACTTTGTATGGCTTCCACAACCAATAAACATCAATTAGTGATAGATAACGAAGTAGAAATTGAACATACGAAATGCCTCAAGGCAGTAATAGTTAACGTAGTATTGAAGTACATAGATGAAGAATAACACCGTATGGAATATTGTGCATAATACATTTAGATTTATTTTCCATAGTAACAAACATTTCTGTGCATCAGTCGACACATAACTCACAACAATCACTAGTCACCGACACTTCCAAGCACGCCATTCCTTACACACGTCTTTCAAAGCAAATTTTCAATTTGACATAAATTTGGAATAAAAACGACTAGGAGAACCAATTTTATATCTATATACATCCTCAAAATTCATTAACGTTCTCTGCACCCTTGCAATATGTCATGACAAAATCGAAGGCACGCGGTAAGCTAATTGATTAATTGCAGGTAAATAAATAACTGACCAAATGCTAGGCTGATACCTGTCTTATGAAAATTACAGAGGAGTGACACTCGATTTTAATGGTTATATGGTTCAGGTTTAACGTTATGCTGCTGCGCGATTCTTTGGACGTACGTAAAAGGATCAAACTATTTTTCTTGTTTCATCCCCAAGATAAAGCGTACAAAACTTCAAATAAAGTCGTGATATATGTCAGGGTTGCAGAGAACGGAACAGGGCATAATTCCTGGAATTTCGTTTTATCATTGCGCTAAAATCCGATTAATATGTTAAGATTATTTTTAGATCTTCTAGTGAGAGAAGCACATGATCCTTCATATCCACGTTTGTACTACCAAATTTCCGACTCCTACTTACAAGATCAACCTGAATAAATACATCTCGAACGCACCCCTAACGTTAATATAAGATCATATAGAAAAACCGTTAGAAAACTGGATTTTAGGACTATACATAGAAGAAAGTACATTGATGGTATAGGATTATAACAGCTGATGAAATGCGTTTGAGAATCGCTAACTCTTTTTCTCATTCTTCTTAATGTATTGCAAAAATGTCAACCATGAAAATCAAATTTTCCAGTTTGTATTTCAATCAACAGTTTGTAAAGAAGGTGCATCTTACATTAATCGATTTCTTCAACATTCACTAGGGATGGAAAGGCTAATGATGGATATCACAAGACGGAAGGAGAATAAGTATCTGACCAGGGAAATCTGTTTTTACCTAGAAAGAGTGAAATGTGCAATTTACCATAGCACATTTTTGCAGGTGAATTTTGGATGAACAAGTACTAACCTTTTATACGAACAGAAACTGCATCTTGTGCAAAATATACAATGTTCATTACCATATTTTGTGCAATACGAACGGTACCATTTATCACTAATCTGTTCACAAACTTTGTATATTGACACTAGCGATGAGAGGAATATTACCCGTGTTATTCATGTTTTACACTCTTGTTCTTTATGCATCCGAGCTGTTCTCAAACTACACTTTGTTAAGATTTCTTTTGTTTATTTATCTGAGGTATTCACACATTTCAGTCTTTTCCAACCTGTTCTGTGTCCCTTCTTTTTACATACTATGGCTTTGTTCCATGGCTTCACTGTATAAACAATTACAGTTCAGGGTCCGTGTTCACGAATGATTTCAGTGCTCAAGCAAGGATTCTGTGCTCAAGCAAACTTTCCAATAACTTGCTTAAATTTACAATCAAAATGTGTAAACATTGAGAACGGTACTTGACTGGGCTTGAGCACAGGATATGAGCTTCAGCATCAGACCAGTTTCGTAAGTACGGACCCGGGTGATCAAATATCATAGTTTTGTCTAAACAATCAAATATCCGTGTGTTTGCAGCATTGTGTGTCGCATTCGTACCGTTTCTATTTTGATCCATGGTGAAAATCTCCTCAGAGTCAGAATAAACGCGAATGCCATTTCAAAAAGTGACATCTCGATTAAATTTCAAATATTTATATCCATCACACAGAAACACGCGATCTCCGAAATTAATTCATACGGTTATTTCAATTTTACTGCACTCCTTGTAGACAAGTACGTGACTTTTGGTGGGAGCATTCAGTCATCATTTCCAATCTTTCGTGCTTCTGCCTTACTCACTTCCAGTAAACATTCGGTTGGGTTACCAATGCAAACTCAGGGTATGTGCAAATGGTTTCAACATCGAAAACTGTCGACTGAATGATACACAAATGTGAAATGAGATGCTATGGTATTGCCAGGGAACACGACAAAAGTAATACAGCACAATATGGTTAAATAGTATCCAATGAAACACATTCGTAACTGTTTTGGAATACATAGTTTCCAATGAAATTCCTCGTAGCCACAATAAAATAAATAGTATACAAGGGTTCATTTCTTTACCACAATGATATAAACAGTATCCGATGAAATGCTTCGGCTCCACAATGATATAAATAGTATCCAATGAAATGTTTCGGTTCCTCAATGATATAAATAGTATCCAATGAAACGTTTCGGTTCCTCAATGATATAAATAGTATCCAATGAAATGTTTCCGTTCCTCAATGATATAAATAGTATCCAATGAAACGTTTCGGTTCCTCAATGATATAAATAGTATCCAATGAAATGTTGCGGTTCCACAATGACATTAATAGTATCCAATGAAATGCTTCAGTTCTACAATGGTACAAATAGTATCCAATGATGTCTAGCGAACATCGTCACATCCTCTATCTGTTGTTGAAGTTGAATGACATAGCCGAAGCTGTTGTGCGACTTCGTGTGGTATTTCTTTTTGTAAAACTACACGTAAGAATCTTCCAAAAAGTCTTCCGGAAATTAGCGTTACACAACGCATAGCACACCGGGTTTACCGTACTGTTGATGTAGCACAGGAAGTAAGCTGAAATAAAAAAAGGACAAAGTCAGAAAATCAGCAAAGAATACAATATTAACGCAACTATTCATTATATCAATAAATCATGGATTTGTCGTCTAATTCTTTAATCCTTGTCAATAAATTATTCACTATTTGGCAACAGAACATTCATTATTAGTACAAGCATTTTACCCTTCATTTAAAACACAATATTCAGAATTGGTAAACACGTTTTGCATTATTCGCAGATAAACTATCTATTTTTGGTCACTTAATTATTTATTACAAAAATTCATGTATCTTTTGAAAACACATTAATATTCTTCACTCGTCAACGTTTTAATCAATGTAACAGGAAAGGCAGAGAAGAATTAACCAAGATCAATGTAATGTAGTATTTCACTCTTTCTTGATAACATGAACGAAATACATGAAGGGTTATCGAGAACACAATTTTTATCAGTCTATAAAGCTGATGTAAATATATACGGATTCTGCGTCCAAAAGGCATTGATGCCTTTTTACAATAACATAAATCAATTGCTTGCCGAGATGTAACGGTATCAGTAAACACAACACATTTATGATAGTGTTTTTGATTTTGTTACAATGTTTGAAACATTTTTTAATTAGTTTAAACCATCAACGATAATACATATTTGATTTATTTTCATAATCGTAAAACAAGACTAAAAATTGAATAAAAAAAAGATACGACATAGAAGGAACTGATTCCGAGACAAAAATGGAATGCTGGTGTGAAAATTTGTCTAAGCTGTAGATTTTTTTTTTTTTGTGTTAGGTTTATTGTTTTTACATCTTTTTTTCAAACCTGTTAGTTCCTGTGAATACAATACGAAGAGTAATGGTTTGGTGTCATTTTGTTTAACGTCCTATTAACAAGTACGGTCATTTAATGACGAAGAGTAAGGAAAACTCTGTCGAAAGATAAATTAAGATCGCTTGTCATAAAAAAACTGTATACGTATATTGTATAAATGCAATGGAATACGGCGTGTCTTTTTTGAAGTTTATCGAGGTCCTACTTAATGTCATCTTAGTTTCTATTGGCAAATTATCAAATCTGTGAAATGGCTAGTTATGTGCACAGTATCTAATAAAAAAAGACTAACAAAAGAAATATTTTTTGAAATAAATTTCGGGAAAATGATAAATTTGATTTGTTTTTATTAAAATGGAACAGTCTCGTAGAGACAGTTCTGAGATCGATACAATACAAGATTCTCCAGCACGCGCAGTCTACTAAATCAGCATAGAGCATCTGTACCAGGCGTGCTGATGCTCCGATACTTCTTGATAGACTCAATGGCGATTTTTGAAATAGTTCATCTGGCTGAAAAATCGTATTTCTTCTAATATACCGTACTTTGGCATATTTTTGATGTGTTGTTTTATTTTGGTTCATTCAGCGGTGGGTTTGAATGAGCCAAAATTGAACACAACAAAGTTTCACGATAACAAAAACAGTCGCCAAAACATCCGGATTTCGGCGGACCGTCTTCCTACTTATGTTATGCACCGATAACTGAATTCCATGCGCTATAGGTTTTTATGTTAAGCGAAACATGGAATTGTTTTCTTGGTAAAATTAACACACTGCATACATAACACGTCAATCAAATTATGTTGACATCGAAGGTTTTATAACTTTCCATGTTTTCATGCCCATTGTTGTATTAGTTGTGATGTAGTGTATACAGTTAAGTCACATTTTAGGCATCGGAAAATACCAAAATCAAGCACAAGGGATCATCACACGCTGATGGACGCACGGAAATTAAACCACTCCGTTCTAAGCCATTGCCAGATTTTGGAGACGCTAAAATATTCCAAAGTACGGTGCAACCAAAAAAATACTTTCCATAGGTCCGTTGAAACCCATATCAGTGGTCAAGATTACAAGTTAAGGCTGAGTTTTGGTGTGTGTTTTTTTAGATGACATCCAGCCATACTGTACCATATGTCATTTAAGAGTGTAATCGTTATCGATTTAGTCTTCTTAACTTTTTGTTTATTTCACACAATGTCAAAAAATATTAAGGGACGGACGCATATTGTCAATATTGTATGGTTATAACATGTAACATAATAGACTGAGTGTCGTTGCAATGACACAGGATGATGAGAAATATTGTTCAACTTTATTTAATCTGGATAAAAGCATGTTCAATTTGAAAGAAAATTGTCCTCAAAGCTACGTTCTTTTACAACGAATAAAAGGTTGAGCGTATCTGCATTCCAGTAGGTCTGGTAGTTTTTACGTTAGTGGACATTATAGCTTATCACACTGACCGTACGCATAGCGTGGACATTTGGACACTTGTTTTCCCGCGCAGCATTGTCTAGGGGCTACAGCTGCTGGCACTAGCGAACTCTTTCATCCTGCGCAACCATCAATGTGTGCGCCGGAGTGAGGAATCGCTTCACGCGCTACCAAAGGACGCGTCGTGATGGATTGCTGTGGTAATGCGGGAAGCTGTCCCGAACAACACAAGAGTCGTCTGCTAGGTCTAGCTGACAGGCTGATACTGAAATTATTTACATTGGGACACTTTGATCGAGACGTGTGAATTTATATGACAGCTATATCTATCAGAGAGGATAATTTCCTATCCACGGTAGATAATGGCTGATGGCAATATGAGTATGTCCGTTTCCACGCCAGTAACAAAGGGACAGAGCACAGATCATTGTGACAAGTACGCATTTATTTGTTATTAAAAACGTACAAATATGTCGGAATCATTTTAATATTTATAAATTCAATATCAAGATAAATGTGATAGATTCATCGCAATAGCTGCACCAAAGCATACATTCAGTAGACTTATGATATTAATCGATCTAACAGTGTAGTATAATAGATCAAGAATCCGGAAGTATTAAGATGTTATAGGAAAGGTTTCCAAACGTGCACATTTTGAACATAGGTATAACAAAAGATTTTTCCCAAGTCTTTCAATTTCACTTTCAGATTTAACAACAATGTGTTGTCTTCAAATGATAAGATTTGTTTACCACGTCCCACCTTTTCCCTCTCGAACTTGGCCATTACAGACTCTCAATATCAGCCTCCCACCTTGATCTTATGACTCGTGACTATTTCGATTTTTCGCTCGTGAACGACCCCTTTCTTAAATGTAACATTTATGTTCCCCAAACTAAAATGTTGCAGTTGACTCAACATTCACGGTCTTGATCAGAATATCACGATTGCAATGGTAAGTATTGAACGCTGCATGGTTAGACACACTTACAACAGAGCATTTAAAAAAATTCAGAGTGATGAAAACTATCGGCATAAGGCTTAAGGTTGTTATCAAGACATCGTTGGGATAGACTTTAATTCCTTTTGCGTCATGATTTTGACGTTTTTGTGATTATGCACAAAATAGTGTGGTTTCTCTGTCAGTACCCCAGTTCTACCTTAGAGGACATAACATTACTAGGATTGGCCCAATATTCAGAAGAGCATTGTCAATGAAGCAGATTCCTTTCCAGGGCACCTGTATTTATCATTCTTTTACTTTATCAATGGCTTCAATGTAAATCTTTCCTTTGTTCATATTTTGCCCGACTTTTCTCGCCTTTGAGTTCGAATACTGTTTTATTTACACTTCGGTATTCTCCTTTTATGTGTGAGGTGTTATTCATCTGGATTTTGCTTGACAATTAAGCCACCATGGGAACATGATGAGATTCTTTCACGCCTAATGCCGCCACGTGCACTTACATAGATTCAGTATCCGATGATGCATGCGCACCAGTTCTTATAAAAACACCATTATTTCTATTATTGAAGGTCGAATTTAACAAACTCCTTGTAATGGAAATTTAACATCTTTTATCGTGAAATGCAAATATATAGCGTCGGAGACAAAGCCGTGTCTAATTCAGTAATACAATCGAGCTGCTTTAAATCAGCAAATCGAACCTATACTTCACTGCCTATTCATCCTTCCGAATGAGCGCCGTGGGCCATTCGGAAGTAAATGACGCCTCGTGCATTGCCACCCTGCCATTAACCTTGACCTTGTGTCACTAAACGTGCATCAATCGTCAATAAACACATCTGACTGATTACAGTGCAGGCTTCCAATCTACCGTCCGGCCGATAAAAATTGAACTCGAGAATCTTACTAAATCAAGGAATAGTGACAAGACTTTCTGTTCATTCACCATTCTAATTGCGTATGGCAAGTGAGCAACGACTTAATCTTTACTGAACTATGTTAAATCATTGATTAAAACTGGAATCGAGATGAAATTCTGTACGAAATAGAAAGACAACGATTTCCTCTGTCATAGTTATTTATCTTCGAAAATATCTTTATTAAATTTGATCACAAGTTTTATTTATTTGCTTAATGAAATATTAGTGTGTTGATGCAGTGTTTAATCTGAACACATTTTTGCCATGTTAGCCAGAGTATAATGCAAGTCCTGGAGAGATTTCCAGTAACTAGCTATTTCAGTTGCGACGCCATTTTAAAGAGCAGTGTCGCGACTTCATTGACTTCAAAATGGCGACGCTGTGGTCCTGGTACCCCGTGTTCAATGCCCGATTAGCTAAACGTGTCGTAAATGCAAATTCTCAAAAGGTGTTTTTTGAGAAATATGAAGAAGTTTTTGTTTGTATGTTAATTTCATTCCGCTGATCATGCCAAATCCATCTACATATATTTTTAATTTTGAAGTTTTGTAAATACTATTGACAAAACAATTATGTCGTGATGCATATCTGACTTTAAGATCTGGGTACACATCCTAACATTGTATAAGTACCGAACTGATTAAAGACGACAAAATTAGTTAAGTAAAACAAATGGTATTATGTACAATGTAAGCACGTTATCGACCTGGTGTCGTGTTTATACGCTTTACTGTATTTTGGAAGTAATTCAACATTCATATCGTATTGTTGAATTGAAATACAGTGTTACCAGTTGTTAAAAGTGTGACGTCACTAGTTAGACAATATCGTTCATAGAGCTTTGGCTGTGTTTTTTTTGTGTAACTTCATATAACGGTATTGGCACAAAATGGTAAGCAATTTTGCAGTACGCACCTATGTTATATCAAATATTGCGAAATTAAATGTATGTACCTTTTAGTTGTATTTATTTTTCTTATTAACTGTTTTGTTATGCCTATTATAATATTTGTCATTTCATTTCAGGATATTTATTGTTCAGATCTTAGATGCAAAGGAATTGGGCAACAGGCAAAGCCTATGAGCGCCCTCTCCTTACAGGTATACACAGTTTACATACATCATTTTGAATTGAAGTAATGATAAAACATGTATTTTATCTATATTGATATTTGCATGTCATTATTAATTTTTTGACAATTGTTGCTACAAAAACAAGATTGTACAAAAAATGGAAATTACAATGATGCTGGTGGACAGCAAAAAGTACAAGAACGTACTAGTATCATTCCACACAGCAAAGTCATGTAAAAAAAAGATAAACAGGTAAGTGCAATCTAGTAAAAGCGTCTAGTATCTTTAATGAATCTCTGAACCATCTCCAAAATACTTATATTCATATTGATATCGAGTCTGCGACATCCATAGAGAAAAGTCTGAGTATTTAATGGAATATTGTCATTTAAATTTGTCATTGTTATATCATTTCTGTTTATCACGTTTTCCAAATGATTCCTTAAATGAAAACGTGTTTTAAAGTCTTTTTATATATATATAAAACGTTACATGAAGCTCTGTTTTATGTGAGATTAATGATACCAGTCAATAAAGTATCATCATAGCGTTGATCAACCTGTCGAGCATAAAAGAACAGTTTTAGACAATTCCTGCTCTATTGCATTATAAAGAATTTTTGGGAATATTTAGGATAAATATGTTCCCTCTGTCCAGTTTTGTCAATATAGCTTTTTTTGAAATCAGTTGCCATGTTGTCATGGCATCGTGTCTAACGTATCAAACCTGACGCTTCCATTTCACGATGTAATACAAAAAATGTTAAATTCTTGTACTTTTTGCTGTCCACCAGCATCATTGTAATTTCCATTTTTTGATCAATCTTGTTTTTGTAGCAACAATTGTCAAAAAATGGGTGAATTGAATGAATTCATAATATGGTTGCATAAATATTGAACGTATTGAGAAGAATTTATGGCCAAATGTTGCATAGGTAATATGACTCTCACTTCTGACGTCACAACACGTGTCATTCATTGGATATTTAAAAACGTTGTTTTGATTAGCGAGAGAGATTTTACTGACAGTTCACTGAAATATCATTTGCTGTATACTATCTAAGTATATATCGATAAAACAGAATTGTCGTCATCAATAGCTTTCAGACATAGCTTGAATTTAGGAACATCTGGGCTCTGCAATATTGTTTGATTGGCATGCTTCCAACCAACACACCGGATAGGTTGTTTCTTCTCGCACTGTTCTTTAATAAAACGACAAAAACATTCCACGTCAGAAATAATTTTAGAAAATTCATTACAATTCATTACGTGTTGCTTTAAGAGATAATTTTAATGAATAATTTGCTGAAATTTCAAACTTTAGGTCAGAAAAGACAGATTAAAGATTTTAAATGGAAACACCATTGATTTTGATGCCGAAATCATTTATTAGCGTAGAAACCTTCTTAATCTTAAAACAAATTTAAAAAACCGTAGGGAAGTGGTTTCGATGATTAAACATAGTACAACCAGTATTCGTTACGGGACGGGAACCTTTTCCTTTGACCAGTTAAACTTACAAATACACCGGCATAAATGATCGTTTCGCAAGTGCACATGCATTTGAAATCGTAAAAAGACGGAACTTGAAAAAAAACCACTCGGTGACATACGATTCAAGGGGACGGTAGCCGTCGGACATTGATTATATAAGACTAAAGCCAGGAGCATTAAACCAACATGAAAGGATTTTTCCTGTAGGTTGTATCACTAATTCCCCTTTAGAGCTTTTACATGACCGATAAAGGACGTAGTGTTCTTTTTTGTTTTGGACACGTGCGGAAGATTTGCCTATCAAAGCGGTGATTAGATTAAGTCTGGGCCTAATTACCGCGGCTACTCAACTGCCGTAATACACATGGACGCTATCGGCTTAGGACTGAGAGGGTTAAGTGCCGTCTCAAGCGCTGATCATCCCGGACCGGAACGACAACACTAGAGGGCGTGTGTGTCTGTCGCTATTCCGCAGATCAAATACTTTAATATATTCATAAGTATTTGTCGTCAGATATATTTCTCGAATGAAATTTACTCAAGTTTACAAATATACACTTTAGACATAGATAGGGGAACGATGAGTTTATATGTTTAAACTGGCTTCCTGTCGAATTTGGTATGACTAACAAGCGTTTCTTGGTGTAATGAATTAACATGCGTATATCACAGTATGATTTCATGAAGCGGTCTCATCGCATTTCAATACGCTTCAAAATCCCATAGTGACGGACGCTATTCTAACAAGCAGGATACGATTTCTCACTGTGGTAAAGAACAGGTCTGCTTTCAAATTCAAGGGTTTCCTTACTTTTACCTTTGCTCAACGTGTAGATAAATATATACAGTGCTTCCATAATTCAATATTTTAATAGAATTAGACGCAATAAAAGCGTGGCAGTTCATTACCGGTAAGGACAGCTACATGAACCAAACTGAGTCTCAGACTATATTTTTCCTCTTTTTTTTTTTTACTACCACATAGCTTTAGAGATATCATTTACTGAAGGTATCTACGAACAGGTTAAAGCTTTTTTGGTACTAAAAAACAATCGGAAATTCGTGTAATCAGAAACGTTGTTTTATATCGATGACTGACCCGGAACAGGGAGGGAGAAACTACACAGCTCTCAACATATTAAAAAAGGGTCAGAAAAACCGTCAGTTTACACGGAGAAATAAACTGAGTAAGGAAACTGGCGTACACATATACATTTCTAACTGCTTAAAAGATAAGCAACATTTTTCTCCTTCACGACAGGTACAAATGTACGTATGATTCATGTAATCTAGCAGAGTTCACATTGACATGATAGTTGGAGACAAATTGGCATAACGCTGGCAACCCAGTGAACACAACAATTAACGCGTATTACGTAAACATAAGTCTATTGTTGTCAAAAGAAAAAATTGACAGAAGTTGATCATTCAGCTAATTTTGAAATTCATTTCTACAACCAAAACACTTCACTATCAAAACGTAGCCAAAACCCCTTTAGGAACCCGAATGCTATTTAGGAGAGAAGGTAAAGCGGTGGGAAGCGGACGTGGACTTTAATTTGGTCTGATTTGTTCCTGTTAGTCCGCGGGGATCGGACAGTGTACGATAACACGTTTCTCAATAAAAATAAATAATTATTGCCACGACCAGAGAACTAAAGTACAACTATTAACTGTAACGGAGATGTACCGGTGTATATACTGTAATAAAGGTGAAACCTGGCGTGTGGCAAATGTCTCCGTGATGTGTCTGCACCAGATTTGTCTCGGAGGTGCCAAAGCAGTCAGTATGCTGCACTTCTACCTCACATATTCGCACTCCAGGTCATGCAATGTCGCTTTTGGTCAGCATGAATAAATGGTAAATTTCTAGTTTTTTGTCAATTCATATATAGCATATAATGTCTGGTTTGTATTATACCCTTTGGTAGTTAATTAAGCATTAAACTGTTTTTGTATGGTATTTATGATGTATTTGAATGACACAGCTTTAATTTGCAAACACACAACATAATGCGCGCTAGCGCATTATGATTTGTTTGCTTGCAAAGCTGTGTAATTCAAATAGATCATAAATACCATACAAAAACAGTTCAATACTTATATTTACGTTTTCTCTGCCTCTTATGTTCTTTTTTAACTTATAATTTGTATTTAAAATTAAAAATGCCCGCCTTATCGACGGTCCACACAATTTCGTTCAATAGTTTGAACAGCGTGTTGTCGCGTGCTGATTGGCAAACAAAGTAGTACTTTGAAATTTTAACAAACACTTCAATTTTATTCCACAATTCAGTATCAATACAATTGCGTATGATATGTCTATAGGGTGATTTAAGTTTATCAATAGAACTCTGAGCTGAAAGTTAGATTTGAAATTGTTTCGATTTTTCCCCGGAACAAATTTCGCGCATGGACAAATACAGTGAACACCGTAAATCCGACCTTGCCCTCCACGAGGGAGTTATTTTTGGAAGTTAATTCGAACTTTTCTCTTTGCTCATTTTGTGAAGAATCCAGGCGTGAATTTATTTGTTGATTGTATGGGAACCTGACAACAGTCGGTAGATTCTATAACAGCCTCGTTATTTGACATGTCGTCAGAAACTGAGGAACCGTGGATGCGAGACGCGTGAAACTGATAGCGTTTGAAGTGAGTGATCTTGCGACGGAGCACAGGTTCGTTAAAAATGTCTGAAATGTTTATGTGTGCTGTGACTCATATCAGTAGGTCTGTAACATATGTGTCAGTAGGTCTATAGAATATGTGTATTTCAGACATTTGTAACGAACCCCTGTTGATCAGTGCAGTGTAACAGACGATATTTCTGATAAATTGCATGAGCGTTAAAATTGTTTCCATTGCCGGCGTTGTTGATTTCAACCGATGTGCATTTTGTACGATATTGCAGACCTTGGTCTTGTTTTCGTTGTAATAAAAATGTTTTTTATTTTATTTTTTATTTTGCACATAAATTTACAATGACATTGTCAAATCTCACAATGCCCAGCGATATTTCAGCAGCCGTCATGTTTATTTATATTGGATATTGTAGAATTGTGTCTCGTGATGCATGGTTATTAAAGTCCCATCAATGACACAGCTTTCAAAGAGGCTATATAGTGACAATGCCATGCAAATGTAAATATATAAACTTGAAAGAAAATGAAATGACCAGATATCTGCAATAACATAGAATGCTACGTTCATAACGAAGGGAATTATTGATCTGCTTCCCGTTACTGTCTATCGTTTTCGTGTAAACTACTTCCCGAACATAAATAACTCATATTGTTTTTACTGTTTATATGTAAGTGATTCCAACTAAAGACATGCTTACTTTATGTAAAGATTCTGCCTGATGCATTTGTTTGGCGTATTCATAATTCATCGTTATGATGGGCATCCTTGCAAGACTGTCTGACCTTGCATTACCATAGTGAGACTGTCATTTGAGGAAATATATGGTCTTTATTGAAGGAAGTGAACATCCATTACGTCAAATGCTTTTAAAACTTAATGTTATTTCAAATCAGATGGCTGGTTTCTTTTCATTCGAATGAAATATAAAAAAAAATGTCAGTTCAAATACAAATTGGTGTATATTTTATTTCTGGAAATCATTTCGATAATTCTATCACTTTTAATAATTACAATTTATTTAAACACTTTTGACAATATTCATTTTTTTTCCACGAGGAGATAAATTTGTCATGGTTAATTTCTCTACCAAATAGTTTTATGCTGATGTATTGCATGTTACTTTTTTTTATCATGTACCCTATTTTAAAATAAATTATTTTCATTTACACTTTTTGGAACCGCAAACCTATTTTTCAGTCAAGCATTTAGCTAACGTTCTTACCCGTAAAAACAGAAGAAATGATTGCAGCCATAATAAAAAAAGAACAAAAAATATCCAGAAATCAAGAGGCCCTGAAGACGGTTTTATAAAACACTTTTTCCTAAACACCAACGACGCTTTCCAATGAAAAAACAACAATTTTCTTTAGTTACAAAACGATCATGGCACTGGGGCCTTGGTTCGACTCTTATCTGCTATCAGATACCTACTGTACGCTTGTGAGTTTACATTACTTGCCCGACTTGTATATACTTCCCGAGCCGGGGGCAATAGACGAGATCTACAAAGAGTTACACACGTTTTCTCTGATGTCTTATCGACGCTGGTCCAGCCATTCAATTATAGGTCTGTGATGCATGTAGTCCGTGTTTGGCAAGTTCATATACCACATCATGTTCATGAACATACACACATCATTTTTATAACGATACTCGAACTTCACTCCATCAAGTTCGCATTCTACACTTCGTTTGTTTGCATGGACGCGCACGTCATTCTCGACAATATGCGCCGGAAGCTGCGCCTGACTTAATTATTGGTAAGAAAATGCATTCCCTAATTATAATACATATGACAGGTTTATTCTATGTGGGGTTGATATAGAACGCTATTATGACAGGTTTCACGTTCATAAAGTACATGTTCCAGTTTATGGTTTGGTATAAGTGGCAGTTGTTACGATGGAGAAAATGTAATATGATATTCTGATCCATTTATGCCGACTGGCCGTCTCACGTCACAAGTTTGATTATCTTGTGAGGTGTAAAAGTACAGACAAAAACCTGTCCTTTTCAAAAATTCAACCCGACAGAAAAAACCATCAACATCGTGACAAATCAAAAGAAAACACACAAAAACCAAGTCGTTTTGTTCTGCATGCTTTATAAATATGTATGCATTGATTAGTCGGCCAACAGCCCCGATTCAATGAAAACGATACACAGATGAAACCTGACAACAAACAGATTGGAATCATTTTTTTAACCTTGAAATAAAATAAATAACGGGAAGTTTTATTTCCCTTTCAAAACCAGCTGTCTGGCTTTCCTCTCTGGGTCCAAGGGTGTTAAGTTTGGGTTTCACATTTATATAAATCATATTGCTACCATTCACCTGTAACTTCTATATATCTTAAATAACAAACGTTATCTTGGAAATTAATTTGGATTTTTAACCGGCCATTATTGCGTCTGTCTCCAGTATACTATCCTAATGTTTCTTTCCACAGTTCGGCAGAGAAACCGTTATGTTTCATTATCGACCTTGTAAACGTCAAATAACCCTATCGCAATTTCTGGTCCGATATTTCATTCTTGTTCCGTCCAGTCAGTCCGCATGAAATATTGGTTGAGAATACAGAACTGTTGCATTGTTAAATGTATTACTTTGATGTAGTATAACTGACACTAGGGTCGCCACTGTCGGGACTAACACAGTGTTCTATATCACTTCGTGTTCTGCTTAGGGAATGCAAAATTCAAGTCGATCCCGAGGAAATAATCTCGATCATGTTCCGTTATCTCATGACACTAATCACGTATCATTTGCCATTTCAAAAAAACGTGGGGGTGCTTAACTTTTTTCTTTGTGTATATATTGGTAAACTATCTTATATATTTGATATCCTATATCATGCTATAAAGTGCAGGATCGACATTGTTCCTGTGAATAAACCTCTCGGTGCCGATGTCCTTTGGCGACTGAAAAATACTTATGTATAATTTAGGTTAAATATACAGGCCACTCAACCAATACTACAAGTTATAAAAAGGACATCTAGATCAACAAGGACTTCGAGATAGCCGAGTCAATTAAAGGAACTGTAAATGACATGATACGATCTGCGTATCATAAACTGCTATATATACATGTGAGTAATACAAGTCCATTCTAGGATTTATGATTTTTCTTTTGCTTGCCCCTACAATTTAGACATGTTGAATTTAACAACTTCATAGAAAAGGGTATTAAACAACAATATAATTTAAAATAAATGAAAATACAGGATTTCTGAAGATCAATATCTGAACACATGTAACACACGTATAAAATAAATATCGCAGGGAAAAACATTTGGGAGGATACAGACCATAGAAACCTTGACACAATTACCATTCACAAATTCCACAAACGATGTCATACCGGGGTTAACAAATAAGAACGGTAAAATATGCTGTCCATTGTCTTATATCTAATACATTATAGGTGACAGTGCAGCTGCGATTTGGTTTGCTTGATGTGTTTCGTCACATAATTCCTTGAGTAAAGATTGTCGTACAGTCACATAACAATTTGTATAAGGATAAGCATCACGAACTACACTAAATAGCTTTCATGGAATGTCGATAAAGCCTATCAGTGGCAATTATTATGATAGTAGCCTATACATACAAATTATTTTCAAATAAAACCGTCGCGCATTAGTCTTTAGCTTCTGGTTACACACACAGATCATATCAAGGCACGATTCGAACAGGTTAACTATACGTTTTCTTTATGGTACATATTATTTAATAAACCTTACTTCCTCGTTGCGCGTTTACCGAAGAATCGTATCCAGCAGCGATAACACACCGTCACCCGGCGAGTGTAAAGCATTAGTCGGCCAATGGTATTGGATCTCTGTATTGTAGAGACAGAACAACTGTTCTGATCAAAATGGCCGCGATAAAAAAGAAACATGGTCCTATGAACGTCTGGTATGGACTAATTGTTCCTCATCTAGTGTGGTATATAACGGTTAATGACTGTTCGAATATATGATAGACACTGCGTCGCTAATCCCAGTCTCGTGGGTGTCACTGTTTACAGGATTTAGGGCCGGGAAAACCATTATTGGAACCTGTAAATTGGTTTGATTGACACGTTCAAGAGAAGGATATGTTTGATCAGTGGCAAGTTTGTTTGGCAGTCTGACTACGAAGGAATGATACAAGGATGTCTGTATCATATTTTATGTATCATATTTTATCTGAACCCATTTTACGCCCAACGTTCGTATTAACGAGATACAATAAACTACAGATCATTTCAAAATTTGACATGAGGACGAAACAGTGTCTGCAGTAGCCGTATTATCTAACACTGTCATTTATACAAGGTCAATTAGACCAATGAATGAACTATAGTATCAATTGGACCAATAAATAGACAGTGTATATCATAAACAAATGAATGTTCAGGTCAATTAAATCAAGAAATGAATATTGATGATATTTAAGCTTTAAACAGCTTTCAGTTGGCATTATTAAAGGTTGTCCGGAAAAAAACACCCACAAAAAAAATAAACAAGAAAATACCGAAGTGTCAACATTGTTGGAACTAATGAAAACTTTTAACAAAGAGACCAATAATTTGCAGACCATAGACAAAGCACAAGGAGAACAAGACCAAGTGTTCTGGAAGGGAAAAATCGTTTGCTTCATTGGCGACACCCGACATGTAAATCCAGAACATGTCAAAGTAATGTCTTGTGCCCGAAACAAGCATCGGGGCTGGGATAACGGAAAAAAACTCACATTGATGAGCATGACAAAAAGCATTAACCCTCACATCACAAAGAAATAGAACATTTCCCAATGAGATCATTGGGGTGACCATGAAACACGCCAATAGTCTACAGCAACATGCATATTTTGAAACCTTGTGTCATAAATAATTTTGCTGTTTCTATTTACCATGTTTTGGAATATTATTTGTTTGAAGTTGAGGTCAATAATTTGGCAATGAAGTCTGAGATGAATAGAAAAACAAATACACCTTGGTGCCACAAAGGACAAAATGAGAACTGGAAGTCTATAGAATGAGAAAACACCGTGAAGTGCAGATATACCGAAACAAGAAAAAACAGCAGGAACCCAACACAAATGGACACAAACCAGCACAGTTTTAGACCGAATCAAAGCGTTAGTTATATTGGTGTCTGGCCGCCGTCTGAAACTTTGTTGCCGTAATCTGGCGGAAAGTATTCACCTAAAACATGAAATGTATTATCCAATGATGTTGGTCTCCTATTCGCCTGCTATGCCCTTTGATACCCGATGCCCGACGGATAACTGATGTATCGTTTTTGACCATCCCTTTACTCGCCCCCATTAAGTTTCTTAGAACGTTTGTTGTGAGCACTCGGGAGGGCTGAACATGTTCAATGTGTACTACTTATAACAATTTGGAATAACTAAAAATCGAACCGTTTATAGAATGTCTACAAAAACAATTGAACGACCTCTAATGACAACCAAAAAACTTCTAATTTAGTTTGTCTGCCAAAATCTAATGATTTTTAATGTCTAAAAATCAATTAACGAGTTATAATGACTAACACAATTTAACGACCTGTAATGATAATGAATTAAAAATGACAACCAAAATCTAACGATTTAATAGGACTACGATTTTAAATGACTACAAAACTCTAACGATTTAAAACGACTAAAAGTCAAACGATTTAGAATGATATCTAAAATATAAGGACTTGGAATGACTACGAAATTAAAAAGAAAATATCGAATGGCTGCAAATTCTACCGAGTTTAATTGACTACCGAAATTTAACGACTGCAAATGGGTACATAGAGTGTAATTGATGCAAAAGGCAAATGTGAGAATAAATACCCAGTGCACCAACACGTAATGGATACGAAACCTCAATTACGTTATCAGAAAGTAACGTCTGCACGAACAACTTAATTAAATCTTTCGTAAGAACTACTAGGTTTTTCGGACCTTATGCCATATTATCTGATAACCTTTTTATCCGTGGACACTGGCATTACCAGAACTTTACGAAAGGTTTAAGTTCCGTATTATTATTTGTCTGTGCTCAAAACGCCATAATTCGCAAACCTAAGCCGCGACAGAGGCATCTGTGCACGTTACGTCTGCGAGACGATAAAGATATTAAAAATTCAAAGAAACCTGCCGAATTGGACTTCCGTTATAGCTTTACCTAGGTTATCCGCTATCTATCGAAACAGCCGCTTAGAACTGTCCTACATGTTCGCACGCTTTTCACCGCTGAAGACTAATTCGAGCGAATTAGAAGCCAAGTAAATGTCATCAGGACCTTCACGTATCACTGGATAACCAAACAACATAAATATCTGAAGTCGAGCGTGCTTCATTCTGATAATATCACAGAGAAAAAAAATATAGAATGTTGTGGTTGTTGTACATGTAAGCAGCTCAAGTAAACACGTTTTTCTGAGATATTTGTACGACTATTTCTTAAAGATCCCCATACCACTGACAAAAATGAATTTATGAATAAAACGAAATGAAAAAAAAATGAAGAAATGAACCAAATTCGTGAATCATAATGAACTGAGATTAAAAAGATGCAAAGGGACAAGATCAGAATTCGTCGCTCTAATCATCTTAGCAATATGGTCAGCTGTAGGACCCTAGCCTAATCGTGCTAAAGTTGTATTCGGAATGAAATTAATGAGATGATTTTTTTAAGGGACATGGATACTTCAGAAAGATAGTACATGTACGTGATGTAGCTATACAATGAAATTAGAATCATTTGTTGTGATAAATAGCCATTCGAATGTAAACAAATCTCAATGCCATAAAACACTATTGGAAGTTATATATATAGTTTGGGTCACACTTAACTTGGTAGTCTAATGCACTGGAGCTTACAAGAGAAGTGAACTCCAGTAGACGAACAACATACTTATTTAGGGACTTTAACACATATATTTTTGCACAAGAATAAGTATTTACAAGCAAAATATTATTTTTCCCTGGTCAAGGCACTGTTCTGAAATAAGATTGTAGATTAGGCGCAAGAAGTTGTTTTAATGTATTCATAGGGGAATGAATAAGTAAAATCGGAATTTCAAAAAACCACTTCATACTGGATTATATCAACGTATATTTATTTAAATACGAAACACAATCATAAATCGAGATTGATGCAAACATAGGACAGATATTGACCACCTACGGCAAAAAAAAAAAAAAAAATCTCCACTTTCTCGTTTTGCTGCAAAGAAAATAACTATAACCATTATGACGGGAGGGATCTAGCTGGAACTCTGCACTACCATTGTGTCTTGCAATACATGCCAAGCCGAGATAACATATTCCAGTGTTTAAAAACTGAATGACTTACAGCCGAGACTAAGTAGCGGGCCGAGAGGTCCGCCTGGTGACACATTATGGGCCAGTGATTCATAGTAAGAGGTAAATAAACGTTACCGGCGTACGACTTGTACCGGGCCCAAGGATCTTATCGTGTGGGCCGCGTTGGAATTGCAAGTTAAAGTAGATACACGAGTCAAGCAATAGAGGCACCACAGGCGATCGTGGTATACAACGTCTCGCTCCTAAAGTCTGATGGTAGGGACTTCGAGCTTCAGTCGTTTCAATTCTCTTAAAAGTTTTGCAAAATTTGCGTCAAGAAATGATCATGGCATATTTTCAAGGTTACAGGGACAATACAAATATTAAGGATACTTTCTGATGACCAGAAAGTCGAATATTCATAATAATTTACCAGCAGCTACAAATGATCTTGACCAAAGTTCAAGTTTATAGCTGTAAATCAACTCTAAAGCTTCAACCTAAATATGCTTATGAATCGAAATTGCCACAATCATTGTATTGTATTTTATTTTTTTTTTTTTTTTTTTTTAAAAAATGACATCGACTTTTTTNGACATCGACTTTTTTTAAATGTCACATGAATCGAACGTATCAAATCTTCTGAAGAACGGAAATCAAGAGTCATGATATTCAGCCAGTTGCAAGAAAAAAACAGTCATATCTTTTTCATGCAACTGACTTATCGTATCTCTTTACGCTGTTTGGTATATTACTTAAAGGTGTGTATGCAAGTAACCATTTCAAGTCTACAGATATAATTGCCTACAGAACTAATCGCTATAAATATGGAAGTTCAGCACTATGTCAGTCACAGCGGTACGTGTTTTCTGTTAGTACTGGTGATAAGGAGCCCCACTTTGTTAGCCATAAAACAAATCCAATATGCTGTTTCAGAGAACGTGGTGAATCACGCTTAATTGCCTGTCCCTGTTGTCGCTGTGATGGACGTTACCTACTGTAGTACATGTACAATTGTGTTTTGTTTGCATGAGCAAATACATTCTTCAAACATAATGGAACCAAATTCGAATGGGCTCGGAAAACAGCAAAAGGAAAATTTAATCACGGTTACAATTGCCTATCGTTCATAACATCCAAGATGGCACACCTTGCGCGCTGTATAGGCCTTACGGACCAGGGCCTTAGTTATGGGGAGCCTATAATGGACACGCCGAGAGTATCGCAACAAGCATGTCAGGGGCAAATAACAAACAAGACCTATAACGGTCTAAGATACGGTTTGACCGCTCGCTATCTCAACTTCTCAAACGCAAATTAATTAACCCGATTCTTTGACCTAAATTGGCGTGCCTTAATTGGCAGGAGAGGAAGTATTTGTAATTCACCTGATGAATAATTTATAAAATACGGAAAGGTTGGTAGCAGGTACAGAGGTACTGGCTAGCAAAGGTACAGACTGGCGACGAAACGAGTACATGTATGGCGTGTTGAGTATATCACGAGTACAGGTACGGTAGTACTGGACAGGATACAAGTATGGGTAAGGAGTTGCAATCAAAGGCCATACATTCAGTAACAAATGGCAATAAAATGATGCGTTAAATCCAAAAGAGAAAACAGAATAACAGAACATATCCAAACCTACATTCTCAAGAGTCTCATTTCTCAGAGTTTAATTTCAAGCTGTCTGACATTATATATTTGTAAATAGGTGTTACACAATACACTTTTATGGAATTGTAACAAGGGATATATCGGGCAGATTTCGTTGTCTCTATAACCAGAATGATTACCGCCGCTCGTCCAGCATCCCATCCATCCGTCACACGATGACGTATCTAACACACGACCAGATATGTTAAGTTACATGCTGCGCAACTGAATATGCAACAGATCGCTTAAATTAAGTCATAACAAATTAGCGATTCACACTGATCAAGCCACTACTCATTTGATCGATTTGCATGTAACGCAATTAGAAAAGATTGATAAATAATTCTTGAAATAATTCCACTAACAGTATTCCGTATTTACTAGCATTAAACGGTACAGCATCATGGCGGTTTAATGAAATCTAAAAAAAATATTTTGCAATATATTCTTAACTGAATTTAATTCTATTTTTGTTCAGGTTAAGAGAGCGTCCTTTAAAAATTGGAACTTCCGGTTTGAAAAATTCTGTATTTTACTTTTCGTTGTCGCCATCTAAAAGTGCAAACCGGCAAACTCAGCTTGACAATTTTCAAATGCACCTTTTAAATCAGGACATATAGTCTGGCTCATTAAATACGTTACGATTCCTGTCACAGGATAAGTCTTCTCTTGTCAGACCAGGACGGATGCACGTGTCTGCTCGTGCGGTAAGAACATAAAATACAAGGAGATATAACGTCGAGTGATAAGCAAATCAGCTAGTTCTTACCCAGACAAAACCACGTGTTTTTTGCGAGACTAAACTTCAGGTTTCATTGTGCCATATTCAACTACATCTCGAAATGTTTTAAAGAAACAACTATTCTTTTCCTTTATATGTCACATTGAAAAGATATTTTCATAAAATATGTACTATTTATATCATGTTAAGCTTATGAATCCGCAATATTTTTGTTTCACCATACATCGATTTATGGACGTCCTAATTAAGTGGGCATTGCGGAACCAGTAATTCAACAAATCCATCCAAACATTTTCTTATTTAAGATTTAGGATAGCCTTTCTGTTTCTTCTCCGACAGCGTAGATTTATACGGCGATACTACAAAAACTTCGACTTTATCTCACATCGATCTTCACACACAATGTATTCCGGATCCCCGTTTGACCGACTTTTTTTGGTACATAGTTTGTACGTATTTATCAGCACGTGAGCGTTAGATAGGAGGATTCAAGGTTGACGAGGAAAGAACGATAAACCACGTGATCTGACAAGAGATATGCCTTTCACTTCTCTCGTGCTTTTCAGATCATGATATAAGAGTAGTCACCTGAAGCTATTGATTTTTAACCGAAGAATTTGTGAGATTACGGCGGTAGAAGTAGGGGAGGGCGACGCTATTGCAACTCAATATATTGCTTTTTTCCTTGTACTATATATATTTTGCAATATCATTTCAAAGTGACAATATCTTCAACAATTTTTTATTATTGTTTAAGGGTTAAGCAGTTATGAAAAAAATAATTTATTGAATCAATATGTTTAATTGAACCATTATTAAAAAAAGAAAGATTTTTTTGTTACATGTATGATAAGTTCAAAAACTATTAAAATGAATCTATTTGCCATTGAAGCTTTTTAGGACTGCTGTGAGTTTTTGAGTTTTCTATATAAAATTATCATAAATGAACATATTTTCTAGGAATTGAGTCTATTGCATTAGATTGCAATTCCCATAATATTGCAATATATTACAACTGAAAATTATTTGCAATGCCAACCGAAAGGTCCATGACTTGAAAACGCAGTACAATTATAGTGGTAGAGTCATTTCATCATTTCATATAAAGATAAAACAGAAAAGCGAGTCTGATAAAATTATGAGATTTTCCGTACCGGATTTATGAGACGCAAAGACAGCTGTTCAATAGGAAGGACAATGACGTCACTTAGTTTAACTCAATTGTTCCTTACCAGCCACTTATCATGCTTATCAGCTTTCAATATGGTTTCAGTTAAAACAGTTTCCGCCAATCTGCATAAAATCCTCATACTGTGATATAGGTTATGGTTTTGTAGATGCTAAGTATATACCGTTCTATCTTCTGTAAACTTAATCAACATCCCCGTTTGTTTCGGAGCTGGCGCCGATAACAAAATCTAGCTAGAATGTAATGCTCTTGATTGTCTTATAAAACAATAAACATTGCATCGTACTCTGCAATTCAGATCGTCACATATACATTGATAATTAACGTATCTGTCTACCGTTTTCTATCAGTATGGTAGTATCAATTCATATCACGTCAACCGTTAATCAAAACATATTCATATTATTAAATAATATAGAAAACAAAGTCATATTAATGGGAATTCCCGTGTTTCAACATACCTCGATATTGACAAGCAGAGAAACATGTTTACTTAATTTTACTTAATTACCCTAAATATCATAAATTCAAAGCAACTGCTGCGTACTGCTAATATCAACGGGATTTAAAGTAGATTTCTATTTTGAAAATATCAACAAAGACGTTTAATTATTCAGTTATGATATATATATAATTGAATGAAGAAACCGAGGATTCTTTAAAGTAAAATGGCATTTCAAACCTCTTGGGACTGCTGCCCGTAGGTTTTACCCTGTCTATCAATAAAATATTTATGTTTTAATAACCTTAGAATTGCATAGAACATCATAATCAAATTACAGTACGGAACCTTTCCGGGTTCTTTTGCCATGTAATGTTAAAAAAAAAAAACACTCAGAAAAGTATTATCTTTTAGTGAAAGTGTAATGTGTATGTATATGTTTATTGTTTATTTCATAGACTCATCAATTCCTTACATTAACAACAACGCCATCTGGTAACATGTTTACAGTGTCGTTCGATATGACGTCATAGAACAGCCCTTTGTTTGTGTGTACCTACGTTTCGCCGACAGCAACAATGCAATACTGCAGTGGTGCTACGGTAAAATGGCTTTCTTCACGCCTGTCGTCCTCAAGGCAATTAAAACTTCCGGAGAGAAGATAAACATTTTTTTTCTGACATTTTGAGAATAAATCCTATTCAAAAATGAAATTAACTTTCCTTAAAGTTTTTAATGATTATCGAATGAATAAACTTAATTCAACAGAAACTTGTCACGGAAATCAATTCTAATGTTGTATATCAAAATTGATTTGCTCGACATAAATACATTATTCAATTTTTTGATTGATGTCAGTTTGATTTAAACGTGCGATGTAAGATGTCCTTTTGTATTATGTGGCCCGGTAATCTGTATAATCATTATAAATTTCCATATTGAATATCTCAAAAAGTGAATGCATACGAAAATTTTACATTATTTGTCATTCATTGTTTATGATAAATCACCATTGCATACAGACCTTAACACGGCCATCTGTCTTCGACATTTTGGCGAGCAATGCATTTTGAAAAAAAGGGTGTTTCAAAGTAATTCCTGGATAAAACCAGGAATCAATAAGAATGCTATGCTCTTAAAATTATTCTTTTATTGACAATTTAATTTGTTTCTGTGTGATTTCATTTTTAAGAAGATTTTGAAATATTGAAAGTGTTTTTTACCCACATTAAGTCAATAGAAATGCTTTCAAGCCTTCTTTGATTAATAGACACGAGGCTTTGTTAAATACCTTATAACGTTACTGCTGGTTATTCTCTGAACGATTTGAAACAAAATCGCAATGCTGCAAATTTGCAAGGGAAAATCATCATAAAATAAAACAAAGTATAACTGCATAATCGTATTAAGGTTTTTTTAACCATCATTCAATTTTATCGCGCTTATCGTTGATGAGTGCGCAATTCCTGGAACAGCCGACAACCAAACTTCAACAAGACCAAAATTGTGTAGATTAATATAGTGCATTATCAGTTTAAGGTAATATATTCCTATACGTCATAGGAAGTGCAACTGCTTAATGGGGGAGTTACAATTCTCACTTCTGATGACAATAACCTAAAAGGGACCGTTATCTCATCCAGATAAAGTGTGCTTCAACTTCAACAGGACCACTGCTTTCGAGAAGTACAAAGAAATCGTGGAACAAACCACGACATATCGATTACGGATTTGATAACACTATTAAGTCCCCCAAACGAAGTTTGGGGACTTATTGTTTTTACTCCGATTCTTTTTATTATTATTATTCTTTCTTCTTCTTCCGCTTTCCGCCGTGGAGGTTTCTGACACTTTTATCAGAAACTGTAATTCGGATCTTCACCAAGCTCTAGCCTCTAGATGTGCAAACACTTTCTTGATTTTCCGATTACCATCCAAGATTTGAATTTTTGAATTTTTGGGGATTTTTTTTTTTTTAAAGGTGTTCGCTAAAGATAGCCAATGTCACCTATCCTATTTTACATCTTTTATAGATATTTTCCAATGAATTCCAAATTTGGCATGTAGGTGTATGATGGTACCACGAACTCAACTATGACATCCGTTTTCTTATTAGACAAAATGGCTGCCATATAGTGGTTACTGATTAGTCGAAACTCCGTTATTGTTCGATTTCGCTTAATTTCAGTATGTATGTGTAGTATGGCATTACAAACTCAACTGCAACATTTGTTTTCTAATTTGACAAAATGGCCGCCATATACTGACTTCTGTTTCGTCGAAATTAAAATATATTGTTCAATTTTTGTGAAAATTGGTTAACAGGGGTATTAGGGGACTGCGAATTGAATCGCATAGGATATGTTGCCATATCAACCACACGGAGGCTTCTGATTGGTCGAATTTAGAAATTGTTTGTTTTCACTCAAATTAAGTATGAAGGTGTATAAAGGCATTACATTTTGTAATTGCGATCATTTTCTGATGTATCTTTGCGACTATGGGGAAGATTGATAAAAATTGGTATATAGGAGTATTAGGGGCTGCGAATTCAACCGCATATGTTTCGTTGCCATAACAACATCATAGCAACCACACGGAGGCTTCTGATTGGTAGAAATTTAGATATTGTTTGATTTTAATGAAAATTGGTATATAGGAGTATTAGGGGACTTCAAATTAAACTGCATAGGTTTCGTTGCCATAACAACATCATAGCAACCACACAGAGACTTAAGATTGGTCGAAATTTAGATATTGTTTGATTTTTATGAAAATTGGTATATAGTGGTATTAGTGGACTGCAAATTTACCTGCATAAGTTTCGTTGCAATACCAACAACATGGAGGCTTCAGAATGGTCGAAATTCAGATATTATTCGATTTCACTCAAATTTAGTACGAAAGTGTTTTATGCCATTGTGAACCTTTTTCTGATGTATCTTTGCGACTATGGGGGCAGTTTGGTGGACTTCTGTAATGGTCCCCCATTACAATTAGTACTTGTTATCTTTTACAAAACAAGCCATAGCTTGGATCTATGTAATGTTTATGAATGGAGGGTTGAACAATCTCAATGTTTCTTGGTAATTCCGAATGGATTAATATACCGTTACAAAATATTGTAAATTATTAGCAAAGAAAAAGCATCAAAACGGTGAATGAACTGGTGCTTTCATTTGTTATCAAAGCATAACGCAAACGTGTAGATACGATTCTTAATTTATGTTGATTGCTATATCATTATTTTTTATATTCTTTATCTGTAAATTTGAAATTGCAATTACAGCGCCAATACAATTTGTTTATCCACAGCTAACTTGTTTTCCGTCTCATAATAGAGTTTGACGGCTTACCAATAAAATGGGTACATGTAATACAAGGGCAACCAATCAGACAATGGATTTACGGTACGTGTGACAGGGGAAACAGGAAGACATGAAAGCTTCAGAAAATGGTAGAACGGCCAATATACAAAAAAATCGTTGCAACTGAAACAATAGTTGTAGGAAAAATAAGATCGTATCATGTACTATCATATAGCACATCTATTGTTTCCTGGAACATGCGTAGATGTCACGTTTCCTGCCCAACATCACAAAACCGAATAACCTAAAAGACGGAATTGGTAAAATCAACTTTAAGAGAAAATGTTACATATAACTGAGTTGTACACATTTCGTTTGATGGAAACTTTACAGAAAATCTTGAAGAAATGTGGTACACTTTGCAAAACAACTTATCGGAGCCGTGGTACGAGGCCTTTACAGAAAATTTACTACTTTACAATGTTGTAACTGAATTGTGGAGCAAAACCTTTACAGGAAATTTATTTCGTACCGAAGCGCTGCTAACATTTGATACAAAAAAACTTTACAGAAAATTTAGTACTAAACAAAGTTGTAGCTGAAATATCGTACAAAGTCTTTAAATAAAAAATAACTGTTACTTTCCGATATTGTAGCTGAATTGTGATACAAAACCTTGACAAAAAAATTCTATTTACCGAAGTTTAAGCTGAAATGTGGTACAAAATCCTAAAAGAAAATTTCGCATTAACCGAAGCTGTAACTGAAATATTGTACAAAACCTCTACAGAAAAGTTAGTACTTACCAAAGTTGTAGAGAAGATGGGGTACACAACCTTTACAGAAAATTTCCACCAGCGTAACAATGTTATATGGTGTCCACGTCACTATAAATGCCAACAAAATAGCACTCAGTGTCTTTGCGGCCTTTTTCTCCTGTTTCTTTTCCGAACGTTTTTTCCTCGCTCGTTGTTGCTTCACTTTGTAAGCAACCTGTGCCGCCAACTTCGCGTTTTGCGCAGATCTTTGCGCATCATTGGAGCGCGTTCTCCGTCCCAATGCCGGCGTCCCTTTAGGCGGGGGTAAACAATTCTCTCTTTTTCGTTCTAAACTTTGAAATGAAAATGTAGACTCCTCTCGTGCTAAACCCTCGTTCGATAAAGAGTCACTATCGTCCTCTGATATTTTTGAATGTCTGTTCGGTGACATGATATCGGCGTCATCGTCGTCAGTCAGCATTCGTATCGAAGGCCCGACTTCGGAATCGGTTTTTGTATTTGGGAAGTTAATCACTATTGTATATAGATCCTCGCACTCTTCTATAAGGGGCTCATCACAATCCCTACTTTGCTGGGGTGCCAAGCCCTCTCGTCGATTACTCGGTGCAAATGGCGACCGGTCATCCCGCTGATTCCTGGAAATCAAAGGTGTGAATCTCGCTGCCTCCATCGCCATAAGCGGAATTACCAAATTACTCGTGTTGTTGCTTTTCCTTTTCCCACTTGATGTTCGTCCATTCATTTGTTTATTTGTCGTTCTATTTTGATCAGTGGTGTAAATCTGAGATCGAACTGACGACGAGTGTGCATCCGAAAATGAACTGTTATTGGCGGTCGGAGAGGCGGGGTCGCTCGCGCTTGACTCATCCGCGTCGTAGTCACGATCGATCTTGCAGCACGAGCACCTTGACCAGATAGATTTATCGGGTTCGACCAACATGTCGGCAAGGTCGTAAACATCATCGTAGTCATTGTCGTAACGACGCGCGTAGAAATCGTAATCGTTGATATTTGACGCTTTCTTCTTTTTTATCATTTCTTTCATCCCTTGCAACATCGGCATCCGTTTCTGTCTTTTCCGCGTTTCTTTGTAAATTTTAAAATATAACACAGTCATTATAGTCACTGGGATATAAAACGCGATCAGATGGGTTCCGATTGTGACGTAAGCATTTGTGTATAGAAACTGTATATAACAATCTGTTTCCGGTACAGTTCTTTTACCTTCGAGATATGGCCAGGCGAATATCCATGGCGTCCATAGCAACGCAGAGACCACCCATGACATTCCTATCATAATAAGCACCTTCTTTGTTGTCCTTTTTGCCCGATACGTAAGCGGCCTCGTCACCGACAGATACCGATCGAAGCTGATAAGCATGAGGTTCGCCGCAGAAGCGTTACTCATGGTATAATCTATGGAGAGCCAGAGGTCGCAATAGAGAGATCCAAGCGGCCAGTACCCCATCAAGGTATACACTGTATACAACGGCATGGACACAAACCCTATAGCCATGTCAGCTACTGCAAGGTTCAATAGGAAGTAGTTACTTATCGTCTGTAACTGTTTGTCTACTTTAAAGGCGATTATCACTAACAGGTTACCGATAATCGTCGCAGGAGCAAGTGTTACAATAAGGATTGAAAGTGCAACGATTTCCGGAAGTGTGTGCAAGGGTTCGGTTACTGTCGTTTGATTGGTCCAATTTCCAACATCTGTGACGTCAACGGTAATAAAGTTTGAAAGCGAGGTTGTCGTGACCTGCTCACTTGTAGTCGACAGCGGATCGACCTGAGAGGATATGCTAAATGGGGCGAGATTAGATGACGCAGTGCTTTGCAGAATTGCTCCGATAAACGTCGTCAACGAAGTTTGTGTGGTATCGTATAATTTTGCGGGATCCAAAATCTGAGTTACGTCACTTGACCAAGAAGTGGACGAAGCAGAAAACTTTCCTGAGTTTTCTGCTGTTGCATTATTTATCGCCATTTTTCTATCACCTCCATTTTAATTTAGTTTTGAAATTTCTCTACACTCTCCGTGCTTTAGAATACACAATTTAACATCATTTTTAAAGATCCACATTTGTTGCCCCTTCATGAAATTACACTTCTGTCCTCTCATCTGACGCAAAAGTAAAGCTAGAATCCATGTAGATTTTTCACGTGTATATTCTATATAATGCTTGATTTATTAGCAGTGTAGACCCAATCTTATCAGTTCACACTGTTGTACTACTACACATCCATGCATACAGATATCGTATATTTCTATTGTTTCACTATGCTGTAAAGCAGTCGTACACTTGGCAGAGTTACAGGCTTTCCAACGTTTTCCCAAATTGATCGTCTGCTTCTTCAATGCTAGTCGACTCTCGTAACACGCAAAGCATCTGGAAAGATTAAAATTAGAAATTAAGATAAAACATATCAATGAACTATTGTCAGTGTTATGGCCAAAGTCGCATGGTTCACTCTATATCTAGCCACGACAATACAAAATCGATAGCGAGGCTCGTTTATCTTTTCCCGCCAAAGTGTTTCATGAATGGAGATGTCGATTCGCACGACCCATACTAAGTCATTTTTGCGTTGGTCAGGGGAAAAAAGACGCAATGTCATGTTAATAGCTGTTTGTAAAGTCGTGTAAAAACTTGCTATCAAACGCCATTCAGCCTGTGTCAAAGTCAGACTATCTCGATCCCGTGGTTTTTCATAGTTAGGGAAAATTAATAACGGGCCGATACATCAGACAGCCCGGTGTTGTGATGACGGGGCGGGAACATTTCCAAATCATGCAACAACAGCTTCATTATATACCATTATTGATCAACTCTTGTCTGTATGATGCACAAAAGAAATAGTATAGCAGATTAATTGGCGAGGCTGAAACAAATGATGGCGGGTTCATGGAGTGGTCTAAGTTTAAGGCGTCTCGATGGTTAATATACCGAAGTCTCACCCTTCGCATGATGGCGGGCAAAACTTGCCAGACCCAACAGGCATATAAACATTACTATATGATCAAATCTGCATTAAGAGAAGATTGAAAAATGCATCTTTTAATCAAAGATTGAAGCATATACTGGTCTCCCATCTCACGAAAACCTTTATCTTTGTGTATCTAAGTGCGTCCATTGAGCAGGACTAATGCCGTCTGAGAGTATTGCATCAACAAGCAAATTCGTGGAATGTATATCCCCCGCTTGCAGGACATATTGTAGGTTACAATTATTGAGGTTAGGTTTAAACATTTGAGTATCGTGCTGTTGAGACATTAATGTATAGCTTGAACCTTGAAGAAGAAAAAAAGCTCTATACCTCATTGATTATCCGTAAATATGCAAAAATCACATTGGTTGGCAAACGTGGCATGAACAATATCTACAGAAATTATCACACGAAAACCAAAGAGTGCCTGAAATGGATGAAAAGACAGAAGAACACAAACATTGTTATCAAGTTTGAAGGAATTTGGCTAATATTTGCTAGAGTTATTAAGCGGAAACTGCAGATAATGACCTTTTTTCGTTAATCAAGGGGCAATAACTCTGTCAAATGGAGTCCGCTGAAAGTGGTCATCAAACTTCGCCGACCCCTGAAGGCATTTAACCCTGTGACGAAGTTTTAAGACAATCGGTTAACTTTGTTGTAGTTATTGCACGGAAACGAAGGGTGGCAGACAGAAAGACAGACGGACAAACCCAAATAAATATCCCCCGTTTTGGTGGAAGCGGGGGATACAAAAAATCAAGAAATTTCACAATAGAATTTTTAAAAAATATCTGTAAAATTCGCCCCTTCCCACACACAGAAAAGGAATCCGACTGAAACATAATTTACACATTTGATGAACTATGCATTGGTCTTTGTCCTTTGTGAAACTGAAGAAGATGGTTTAGGAACATTTGGTCAATTTCTCCACTTAAAGGCCACCTACTCACGGAATCAGCATCCCTACCCATGGGATTATTTTTCAACTCCTACACCGCCGCCCCCCCCCCNTACACTCACACACACCACACCCACCCACCACCCAACTAACATACACACCACACACACTTTTAGACGCTTTCCTTATGGCCCCAATTATGTCAGAGACCCAGTTATGCCAATTTATACAAATTTCTGATAGAGTCAGCCAATATACATTTACTTTATGACTTTACTAGAGGACTCGATCGTTTTGGGGTTTTTTGTAGTCGTGTTCACATGTTATGTTAGTTAACTGTGTCGTTTTTAAACCAAGATAATTTCTTTTAAGATTTCGCAAAAATATCCATCAGGATTAGTCTCGCCCACAAGCACGCTGGAAGGGCATGATCCTAATTCTAACAACTTCAGTTCCCCGTCCTCGTAAGTATAATCCCTGCCAATTGCAGTTTAAATCAAACCATTTCTTTCAGTAGAATTTGAAAATAAATGAATGAACAAAGCATCTGTTGCAATGACAGACGAAGGTTAATTGCAATCGTTTACCTTCGTCCAACTTGGTGCAAACTTTATGTATGATATCAAATATGTATAGACCTGCAAGTCATTATCGAATTGTTCAACAATTTCAAAATAACGTTTAAAAATTTAGATATCACAGATATTGTAAAATTAGAGTTACTACGGTAAATGTTCTGTGTTTCCCTGCTGTTCATAATATGATTGTACCGTTTATCCGGAAAACAAGTTTTCGGTAGCGTACAATAAATTACAAATCTTGCAAAAATTAGAATCATCGGTATGTGTTCAAGTGTTCGGAACATTCCTTTTCGGCCAATTTCATTCATAGGAAATAGTAGCAGGTGCAGTATCGAAGGGTTTCAATTCATGCCCACCACTATACAGTCGGGTCACTTCACTGACGAGTTTTTGGAACTTATTCAAAATATCTGCAATTAAAACCACATAAAGGGGTATTGAATCGCTCAAAGCTTTGTTAGGTTCGTTTGTAATCGAAAATGTCATTAGTATCAGCAAACATGTTGCAGAGTATGTGTTTATCTATCCCATATGATCTGGATGAATACATACAGATGTACACTTTAGTTTTAGGGATGAATGCAGTTATTCGCTGATATCCTCCAAGAAAATATGAATTATAAAGACTACTGTTCAATTGCAAATGATAAGTTTGATTTGAACACAAACAGGAACTGAAAACTTATTTTGCAAGCTTTCGAAAACCTCTGTTTCCTTTGTCAAGCAAAGTGTGTAAAACATTGTTAAATTGATAAAGCTTTGACCCGAGTCCACACGGTCTAATGCATTGTTAGCTTGTCGAGACTTGATACACTGTATTAGCTGAACAAGATATTAGAAGCATAGTTAGCTTATAGGAGCAAATGTGCGATTACCCGCGATATTATCGAGAAATATACTTATTTCGTTTCAAAAGCAATTACAAACAGGCAAGCAAAACATGTTTTTCTTGAAAGAAAAATCGGTTTGAAAAGCCATCATGTCGACTCAATTTTAAAAATACATATGAATATGTCGACATACGAATCTTGTCAAACTTAAGTCGATTGCAGAAAATTCGTAGAATTATTTAAAAAAATATTTTGCTTTTTTAATAACATTTTGCATCATAAATGTACATTGATATAAAATCAGATTGCCCAAAAACCTCAAACAGAGATAAAAAAAAAAAAATGCAGATTACAGACACAATTGAAAGTAATTTGATAAAAAATACACCGAAACTGCTTGGTTTCGATAGAGTGTCCATACCAATTTTCCTGAGAAATTTCCGTCAAAGTGAGAGGAATTAGCGGTCCTGTACTGTAACGTGCGACAAAACGTTACAAGGTTCGACATTAAACGCCTACAATATCATAAATCTGATAAGAATGATATTGAAATAGAGACAACAAAACTTCAGAATATTCAAGTCGACAGCTCGGTGGTTAACCATAACACCCATCTGTAACCGTGTTATGGATCCTTGAGGACAGAAATCTGGTAAAGCCATAGGAGACGCGGTACAGACCAAAGCCGTACTTACATGTATATCATACCCATACATAAAACAATGCGTTATATATTTTTTATTCTCTATCCATCAGGTCTGTGTATAAACTTTCGTCATGTTTTATACTTTCAACGATACGCAATGTATATAGCTTCGTTATTTTTAAAATTCTTAAAGTCTATTATGATATTTGAGACAATAATTTAATGATATTACAAATTCAATTACATATATACATGTTAATGTAAGACCTGATGACATGTTGGTTATTGAATCAACACAAAACTCGATGACGTGTCTGTTATTGCATGCACACGACAACTAATGACGTGTTTGTTATTGCATTCACACAAAATTTGATAACGTGTCTGTTATTGCATACACACGACAACTGATGGCGCGTCTTTTATGACATCCACACAAAACTTGATGAAGTGTTTCTTATTACATATTCACTCAAAACATTATTTTATGACTTGTCTGACATAATAATTGATTTAAATAACCCAATAAAGCAATCGGACTATGAATAAGGTATGCGACACGTAATAAAGTCATACATATATGTATTCGGAACACCTCTTGGGGGACTGCATTCATGTAATTTTAAAAAGAAAGTAATCGGACAACGGACTTTTACCACTTAAAAAGCAAGCCTACATGATGTAACGATATGTACCTTCGTGGGGCTCGCGGTTTGCAAAGTGTCATTCTCGGTTTGCAACGTGTCATTCGAGAAAGATAAAAGAAACTTAAAAATTTAAACGATTAGGTAAGGCATGTCTCGACTGGTTAAGACTACTTCACGGTCCTCCGATCAACAATTCACGCCTCTCAATGTCATTGGTAAAGTAAATATGACAAAACGGCCATATATATTTTGTGTTCTCGAGTTTGAAGTGTTTGTAAAGCGCATTACAAGGACCAGCAATAGCATGGTTGAGTTTACCCCACTTCTAGCTGTGTGTGTAGGAAGAGAAAAGAATACCCAGTATGGAATGGGCATTTCTGGTGTATATATATGTACAATCTGCACCTACTACCGAGTATATTGAAAACAACTGGGTTAAGGAAACTCGTGTAAAATACCAGTCCAACACAAAACATATAATACGGATGTGAAGCTAAGGAGCTCACTATCTTACTTCGCCCATTTTATTACCACATGGTAATATACAATCATGCAAGTGAGACCAGTGATCATTAAACGAGTAATCAATGGATCTATAAAACAGTTACCGACATCGGAATATGTTTCAATACATATCGATAAGTTAACCGATTCACGGAAACCATGACAAGTACTCTCTTGAAATAAGAAAAAATACCGGTCGATGGGGAAAGCCAAACATAGGATTTACTGCTTTTGTTTCAAACTTCTTTATTCTTCAGAATTCAAATCTGCGAAATGGGGAAAAAAGAACAAATGAATTGCCATTATTCGAAATATCATTTTAAAACGACACGAAACAAATGTTCGATATCTTGCGTAGTAAAACTGATTGACAGCATGGTGAATATATATATTGTCAACACATTTATACATAAACCGTTAAAAGACAAAGATTCAAGGTTACCATAGCAACGTATATACGAGTTCCATGCCAACATGTAGTCACGATGTCAAGACACTAATATAGCATTCCTATCTTTTGGTGTGACCTCCACAATGAACGTGTTAAGAGCTTTGATGTCCTGGTTTGGATGGAACCCAATCGATCTGTTGAAATCTGATGACGTCAGAGTATCGATTATCAATCACATATACTGCCGTGTGAAATAGGTAATACCTTTGTGACATGATATAGGACGGCATGGTGGCTCTGATAAGGTTTTAACAGTGCCTTTTTAGACATTAATGCCCAGATAACATGCTCTGGAAAGGGACTTTCTCTGGTTTAAAAGTAGTGTTTTTTTTATAGAACGCCATAAAAACGACACGATACGTGATGTAGAGTTTGTTATGGTTTACACTCAACACGACCTCACGCGTGATATTACACATAAACTGTTCCCGAGGGCACGTCTATATACCGAAGGTTGAGTATACAATACGGTCGCGCGTGTAATACTACTTACAAAATGTACCAAAATTATTTTAAAATTCCCCGTGTGTAATACATTACATGAACTCGTATTTACAACCTCATATTAATTTCTGGGATACGATACAATATAAACCGTACATCCTCACGTGCAATTCATATGTAATTTACACAAAGTAAGTTTACCATCGACAACACTCGGAAATCATATACACTCACTAAGGTTATTTATAAGTTAGTCATCAACAAACAACGCACTCATGTCATACATAATGAATATAAGGTCACCATAAAAAAAGGTCATCTAAAAGGAGACAACCAACGTCACAATAAGGTCAAACATAAGTCTACAATCACTAAGGCCATTTAAAACGTGACCATCAGCTACACAATAAGATCATATAGAGTGTCACTTTCCATATGTAAATGTTAAATAGCTATGAGGCCACTATTGTCTAAAACACACAGCATTCTGTCTGGACTTCAGTTCACAATGGAGCCACGTGTTGACACTTGTTAACACGGTAACAGTTTGGCTGAATTTGTATTTATTACAACTAACTATAATAATTAAATGGAAAATTTACCTAGTTTATATGTATCTCTGATCCTCTCAGCACATGCAAAATATGTATATATATATATAAAGTTATATCACACGTGTAAAGTCTACATCACATGTGTACAAGCTATTTCATCCGTGTACTAGCTATATAATCCGTGCACAAGTTATATCACCCGTGTACAAGCTATATCACCAGTGTACAAGCTATATAGTCCATGCACAAGTTATATCACCCGTGTACAAGCTATATCACCCGTGTGCAAGCTATATGATCCGTGCACAAGCTATATCACCCTTGTACAAGCTATATAATCCGTGCACAAGTTATATCACCCGTGTACAAGCTATATCACCAGTGTACAAGCTATATAGTCCATGCACAAGTTATATCACCCGTGTACAAGCTATATCACCCGTGTGCAAGCTATATGATCCGTGCACAAGCTATATCACCCTTGTACAAGCTATATAATCCGTGCACAAGTTATATCACCCGTGTACAAGCTATATCACCAGTGTACAAGCTATATAGTCCATGCACAAGTTATATCACCCGTGTACAAGCTATATCACCCGTGTGCAAGCTATATGATCCGTGCACAAGCTATATCACCCTTGTACAAGCTATATAATCCGTGCACAAGATATATCACCCGTGTACAAGCTATATCACCCGTGTACAAGCTATATCACCCGTGTGCAAGCTGTATTATCCGTGCACAAGCTATATCACCCGTGTGCAAGCTATATGATCCGTGCACAAGCTATATCACCCTTGTGCAAGCTATACAATCCGTGCACAAGCTATATCACCCGTGTACAAGCTATATCATCCGTGAACAAGCTATATCAACCGTGTGCAAGCTATATGATCCATGTACAAGCTATATAATCCGTGCACAAGCTATATCATCCTTGTACAAGCTATATCACCCGTGTACAAGCTATATCACCCGTGTACAAGCTATATGATCCGTGCATAAGCTATATCACCCTTGTGCAAGCTATATAATCCGTGCACAAGCTATATCACCCGTGTACAAGCTATATCACCCGTATATAAGCTATATCACCCGTTTACAAGCTATATGATCCGTTCACAAGCTACATCAAACGTGTACAAGCTTATATCACACATTTACAAGCTATACCATCCGTGTACAAGCTAATATCACACGTGTTCAACCTATATATCCCGTGTGCAACCTATATCCCCCGTGTACAAGCTATATCATCCGTGCACAAGCTATATAACCCGTGTACAAGCTATATCACCCTATGTTAGCTATATCACACGTTTACAAGCTACACCATCCATTCACAAGCTATATCACCCGTGTATAAGCTAAATCACCCGTATACAAGCTACACCATCATATCGCAAGCTATATCACCCGTGTACAAGCTATGTTACCCGTAAATAAGCTATATCACCCGTTTACAAGCTATATCATCCGTTCACAAGCTACATCAAACGTGTACAAGCTTATATCACCCGTGTACAAGCTATATCACCCGTATACAAGCTATATCACCCGTGTACAAGCTATATCACCCGTAAACAAGCTGTATCATCCGCGCACAAGCTATAACACCCGTTTGCAAGCTATATGATCCGTGCACAAGCTATATCACCCGTGTACAAGCTATATCAACCCTGTGCAAGCTATATGATCCGTGCTCAAGCTATATCACCCGTGTACAAGCTACATAATCCGTGCACAAGCTATATAACCCGTGTACAAGCTATATCAACCGTGTGCAAGCTATATGATCTGTGCTCAAGCTATATCACCCAGGTACAAGCTATATAATCCGTGCACAAGCTATATCACCCGTGTACAAGCTATATCACCCGTGCACAAGCTATATCACCCGTGTACAAGCTATATCACCCATGTACAAGCTATATAATCTGTGCACAAGCTATATCACCCGTGTACAAGCTATATCACCCGTATATAAGCTATATCACCCGTTTACAAGCTATATCATCCGTTCACAAGCTACATCAAACGTGTACAAGCTTATATCACACATTTACAAGCTATACCATCCGTGTACAAGCTATTATTTCACCTCTACTTTATTTACTATCTATAAAAGTAATTGGTTAAATCGAATATATCCCCACTTTTGCCTGAGTGTGTTTTAGTCCTGTGTGTTAGTCTGTAAACTAAAACACAATTACACTCGGGTGTTTCCGCCGAGCCAATCAGGCGAGAGGTGGGCGGAGCTTGTTACCAAACTCGGCAGTGACGCGCGAGGTGGACGGAGCTTGCTGCCGAACTCGTAAGCATTTGCCTCCATTGCCATCAAAAAGGTATTTGGGACGTGAAGCTATACAGCTTATGATTTACAAATATTTTTTAGTTAAAACTATCTCTCCAGTGTGTATCGGTATAATAAAACGGTTAAAGTATGGGGTTGAGGCATATAAAGTAAGTTTCTGGTGTCCCTTGACCATGCCTATTTCCCTCGGCTTCGCCCCGGGAAATAGACCTGGTCTCGGGACACAAGAAACTTGCTATATCCCTCAACCCCATACTCTAACTGTACAATATCACACGTGTTCAACCTATATCTCCCGTGTGCAAGCTATATCACCCGTGTACAAGCTATATCATCCGTGCACAAGTTATATAACCCGTGTATAAGCTATATCACCCTATGTAAGCTATATCACACGTTTACAAGCTACACCATCCATTCACAAGCTATATCACCCGTGTACAAGCTAAATCACCCGTATAAAAGCTACACCATCATATCGCAAGCTATATCACCCTTGTACAAGCTATATCACCCGTTTACAAGCTGTATCATCCGTGCAGATGCTATATCACCCGAGTACAAGCTATAGCATCTTTGCACAAGCTATATAATCCGTTACAAGTTATAGCATCCTTGCACAACCTATATCATCCGTGCACAAGCTAAATCACCCGTATACAAGCTGTATCATCCGTGCACAACCTAAATCAGCCGTATACATGCTACATCATCATTTCGCAAGCTAAATCACCCGTGTACAAGCTATATCACTCGTGTACAAGCTATATCACCCGTATACAAGCTATATCACCCGTGTACAAGCTATATTACCCGTAAACAAGCTGTATCATCCGTGCACAAGCTATATCACCCGTATACAAGCTATATCACCCGTGTACAAGCTATATCACCCGTATACAAGCTAATATCATCCGTCACAAGCTAAATCACCTGTATACAAGCTACACCATCATATCGCAAGCTATATCACCCTTGTACAAGCTATATCACCCGTTTACAAGCTGTATCATCCGTACAGATGCTATATCACCCGTTTACAAGCTATAGCATCCATGTACAAGCTATATCACCCGAGTACAAGCTATAGCATCATTGCACAAGCTATATAATCCGTTTCAAGTTATAGCATCCTTGCACAACTTATATCACCCGTGTACAAGCTATTTCACCCGTGTGCAAGCTATGTCACCCGTGCACAAGCTATATCACCCGTGTACAAGCTATATCACCCGTATGTAAGCAAAATCACCCGTGTACAAGCTATATCATCCGTTCACAAGCTACATCAAACGTGTACAAGCTTATATCACACGTGTATAAGCTATATCATCCGTGTATAAGCTATATCACCCGTGTACAAGCTATAGCATCCTTGCACAAGCTATATCCCCCGTGTACAAGCTATATCACCCGTGTACAAGCTATATAATCCATGTACAAGCTATATCACCCGTGTACAAGCTATATCACCCGTGTACAAGCTATAGCATCCTTGCACAAGCTATAGCATCCGTGTACAAGTACAGTTTCTGTATTATCACCCATGTACAAGCTACATCACACGTGTATACGTTATGTCACACGTATACAATTTATATCACACTTGAACAATTTATTTCTCACGTCTACAAGTATTATCACACGTTTTAAATATATACCAAATATGCACAAACTATATCACACGTGTGCAAGCTATATCATTAGTGTGCAAGCTAAGCAGTGTATTACTCTTGTACAATTCATATCACATGTGTACAATCTATATCACACGTGTATCATAAGTATCATATAACACACATGTAAAAATTATAACACGTGTGAAATCAGCGTGTACAAACTGCATATACAAGTTATTAAGTCCCCCCCCCCCCCCCCCCCCACACACACACACACACACACGCCCCACACACACCCACACACCCACACATCCATTATTTGCACTTTTCATTTTATCGCCATTATACCAAACACTACAACCATTACCCTATGTATACCTGTTATGTTCTAAAGCTCAGAATTCCGTCGTTGTGACGTATGCTATACTCGACGGTCATTGAATGAGGTACTAATTCCGTGCTATTAAATCATCACATTCATATGTCGTATACAGAATATAAGGAAGTCCGACCATACCCACGTTATCGGCCATTGTTAACCACAGACGTGTTAATTAACATCAAACTGTTCACGTCATTAGCAAAGCCTCGACACGTGTAAGGACGTTTCCGTGAATACCGCCATCAGGAAGGTCAATGTGGAATACGTAAGGTCATAACACGTGTCTTCGTATGTCTTGGCGACAACACGCACTTAGAAATGTTCCATATACTCCAGAACAATATTACAAGATGCAGACACGTGCAATGGTATGTATACGTCTAACCACGCGCATGGCACGTCATACCGAAGTCACGACATTTGTATGCCAAAACAAAACCAGTACGAGCAGAAAAGTATGCCCGATACACTTCATAAGCAAGGTGCCGTCACTGTGCGTGAGTATGCTCTGTTAGAGTTCTCAGTGCTCAATGTACCAGCACGTGCGTGAGTAAATCTGGGACACGTCATTAGCAAGATCCCAACACACGTGTGGAAATGTCCATTCACGCTTATTTACAGGGCAACTACTACATCGTCGAGACTGCGACACCGCGCACAAGAAAGTACCATCCAAGGTAGACAGTGTACATTTGTAATTTACACAGATTTTGTATAGAAAGACAAATATTTAACCACACTTAAATAAACCATTCTTTAGTAATCGTTAACTCTATGTACATTGTCTTACTTATGAAGCTAACTTTCTGTGGAGTATCTGACCTGTCCAAAATCACATTTGGCGATTAAAAAATGTCCAAGAAAATCGAAAGAAGCAACTTTTTTTTAAATATAGCAGATTGCATGGCATTAACAGATAGTGTGCATATGATTTGGTAATGTGTTAAATATACTATGCAGGGTTTCAAATGAAAACATAATTTCATATATATGGATTACCCTAAAACTACAACTTTTCATAAAAAAAAATTACCTACGTTAATGACACCTGTTATTTGCCAGCGAACGACAAGCATTGATGATTTAGTCAGAGGGCGTGCTAGCTGTCATGAAGTAATCTACAAAACACTCCGTACTAGTAAGACGTCAACATTACCTGTAGTCAATAACGGTCCTCCACTCGCTAATGAGTCCAATAGAATTCCATTGTTGACCGTTTGGGTACCTGTTTAACACAGCTCCCCTTACCGAGACTTGTCGATAGCTCTCCGAGGTAAGAATGAGCATTCGGAGCGCTGGTAGTCCAGGCCATAGGATAGATCGACGGGGTATTGAATACAAACAAGAGCGAGTATCACTACAGGGGACGTTCGTACAGGGTGGACAGTCAGCTTCCCGGGGTAAGATAAAACAAAAGTTGTTGTCAACTCAAGAAAAGCATGGTTAGCGGGCATTTTGGACTATCGAAATGGGGAATTTACAAACCGATATTGTGAACCAATATTCGTGAACCCGTTCCCGTGCTCAGGCTTAATTCTGTGCTTAAACCGAGTTTCTGGTAATATAAGTTGCATATAGTATATGACACTGTCAAAACGTCAAGTTTAGATATTGAAAATGGTTGAAAAGTATCTCCAAAAGTCTTCCAAATCATTAACAAAATGCGACTTTTTATCAGTTCATCACCAAGAACAAGAAATTTGGCTTGGGCAGAGAATCCGAGCTTGAGAAAGAAAACGGTTTCACAAATACTGGCACTGATGTTAAATCATGAAGTCTGTGTTCATATCATCTTTCATGTAACAGGCTGAAATGTGACACCATCAAAACGGAGACTTTGAACACGGTATTCGCTTCTGAAATCTTTTTTGAATAACTTATCACATGAACACAAAACCTGAGTTGAACGCATGATTAGAAACCTTGAGCACGACGAAGACTAACAGCTACAGACCGCGAACAAACCAAACGAGACAGGGTAAAAGGTCATTTGAGACGACTGAAAAATCTTGTGAGACGGAACAACGACTATTTGGCACAGGAGAAAAAGCCAGATGAAAAATAGGAAAGGCCATGTAATACAGACAAAACGTGAGACACAGAAGATTCCGGCGAGAAGGGAGAAGGCCGTCAGTCTTGAAATAAGGCATCAAAGTTGTCTAAAACACCATTAACTTTTGAATATTCAATATTCCAAATACAAATTTTAACATGTATTATTCTATTATTTGTATATTTAATTAAATGTTCAAATCTGACAAAAGTACGAGTACATAATTCTAACGGAGAACGTGTACATTGTTTAAACTATGGTATTACTCTAGTCTTCATCATTTTATCAATGTATGCATTTTGATGAAAGCATTCCGGTTCTCAAACTACTGCAAACACGTTTGATAACGCCAGGAGAGTCCTACGGTGTGGTATTCCACACGCTGACGAAAGTAAACATCGGCGCGTTGTTCTTGGCCAGCCAGTTTATAGGAAATCGTCGAATTTGACTTCCGTAAAATATAATATGAAATATTTGACAAGGAAACTCCACTACTTATCTCTGAATAAATACGAGCAGTGTAAACGTGTCGGCGTAGTTCGGTTGTGGCTGACGCCGGTATGTGACAGAGCATGCCAGGCTCGGAAACACTTCACACATGATTGTCCTTTCTCCTAACACGGTGTTATGTCTACAAAACATACAAGTCGGCGGATTTAGTGTATGATCATCAGGATGTCAAACCTGCCATATTTTTATTTATAATATTTGTGAGTGGATATCAAGTTTCGTATATCGCCAAATTCCGTAGGTAATCGTCATGTTTCGAAAGTTATCGCTAGATTTCGGAACTATACATGATATTGCAACGTTTTGTCTGTAATACATGTCGCCATTTTCTACTTTATACAAAATACACACATCCTTATCTTATATTTTTCCAGTACTAGACCATCCATAAAATGGCAAGGAAAACGCCACATTCACGCAAACTTTTACTTTTAGTGGCAGGGATATCTATTGGCAGTCAGAAACGTATAGGGAGGGATCTTATTTGAGAGAACTCTACACTCCGACATGTAGAGGGAGGGAAATCATTTGGTAGAACACTACACTCAGACATGTAAAGGGAGGGAAATCATTTGGTAGAACACTACAATCAGACATACAGAGCGAAGATTATCATTCGGTAGAACACTACACTCAGACACGTACAGAGAGGGAACTCATTCGGTAGACCACTACACGCAGTTACGTAGAGGGAGGGAACTCATTCGGTAGAACACTACACTCAGACACGTACAGGGAGGGAACTCATTTGAGAGAACACTACACTCAGACACGTACAGGGAGGGAACTCATTTGAGAGAACTCTACACTCAGACATGTCGAGGGGATGAAATCATTCGGTAGAACACTACACTCAGATATGTAGAGGGG
>NW_018404833.1:329720-341359 GCF_002113885.1 Mizuhopecten yessoensis | reverse complement strand
AAGCTTGCTGTCGATTTTTATCCATAAAATACTGTCCAATTGTACGGATTGTAGAGAAATAAAACCACGCAACCATGGTTTGAATAAACACACTAGACCGCCTCCTTTACACTTGGATCTGAGGACAGGTTGAAAATGCTCAAAACCATTCACCGCGAAATCGTCCGCGTCGTCCAACCAGCATTCCGAAAGGCATACAATATCTGCCTCACTAAATGATTCACAAAATGAGCTATTCTCGATCTTACTTTTCAAACCCCTCTGAACGTTCCAGCTACAAATATGAAGAGTGTGATTGACCTCCGAAGACCCCTACAGCACCGATTTGACGTTAGTCTCCTCAGACCCAGATCCCGTGGGTGTCGGAAGTGACGTACGCTGTGCCTGACCGCCATTTACACGATCACACTGCCCCCTCCTACCGTTTCCGGGAAGGGCCCAAGCAGACGCGACAGCCCGATTGCTACCCTGAGATGTTAACGCCTGAAACCTGTTTGAAGTAGACACGTTCTCAAATGAGCTACTCACGCCTGAGTTACTATGACTGTCATCCTTAGGTGTTGAGGGTTGTCGCTGCCGTTTAGCTGGCCTACCATTATAGTGTGTTGGTCTGTTCTCCGGGACCGTATTACTTTGTACGTCATTCTCCTCTCCAGTGTACAAGACCCCATCGACGTACATTTTATCTCTCACAAACTTGACCTTGTGCCTTAGCTTCCTCAGTCGCTTTGCCACAGGATAAAGTCCCCGGCGGACTTCTTCCACGGCTGCAGGGAACTGCTCGTTCACGCCGTAATGCGTACCATGTAGCATATGTGTACGGGACAGCACCAAACTATGTTGGTTCTGATAAAGGAACCGGGCCACAATAGGACGAGGTTTTCCTCTTTTCCTCTTACCAAATCGATGCACATTACCGAACTCGAGAATATCGTCAATGTCTAGCTCGTTGTGTATGAATGACCTAACCAGGACCTCGGTGTCCTCTGCGACGTTCTCACTGAGACCCGTGAACACAAGATTTGCCTTCATTGAGCGGCATTGTAAGTCGGTAACAATCGCTTTCAGCTCGTCTCTTTCACAACTCGCTTTTGAAACCTCACGTATCACTTCATCGGAGTTTGATCGCTCTGTCTGCTGTTTTAAGACACATATATCATGTTCGTGCTTATCTGTTGTAACCTTCATAGTGTCGAACAACTGTCCAATTGTCTCTGTACTGTGCTCAAGCTCACGCGTTTGACATGACAAGCTTCCAAACTTATCTTCGACTTCACGCACACGCGATGACAAAAGGGTGAGAGCTTGTTGTACCTGATCTATTTTATCTACTTGACTTTCAATATGTTGAAGTCTCTTGTCCATGCGCGTCATCATGTTGATAATGTCCGCGTTACTGATTTCGGACGTTCCCTTACTCATACTTAAAGTGTCACCATAGAGGATCGTACGCGTTTCCTTTAAAACTGCTGAGGTATCCGTACTGCATGTGCCATGTAAGTCCCCATTCATCGTACGCGTACTCATACCTGTTCACATCACAAGGTATGGTGTACACTAGACCGTGACGAATCGCCGGCCGTACCGAGTCGCGTACACGTGAATTTACCTGTCGGTATATATACAATATAGGGAGATAGTCACATATGTTCAGATGTAAAATACGAAGGAAATACGCGACAAAAATCAGTTCTAATGGTACCTGAACCACTTGCGAGCCGAGACCTCTAAACGGAGCAATCCAGTGGTATCTTTGAAGCCGCAAACCACACACGTTGGTCAATTACTTTCCGTGCTCACTAGGTACGTGCACACTCACCGGCGCCATCTTGAATCTTGAGTCTCTCTTTTTGTAGAGGGAAGGAAAACATTTGAGAGAACACTACATTCGGACATGAACTCTACACTCAGACCTGAGAGGGAGGGAACTCATTTGGGAGAACTCTACACTCAGACACGTAGAGGAAGGGAACTCATTTGAGGGAACACTTCACTCAGACATGTAGAGGGAGGCAACTAATTTGGGAGAACTCTACACGCAGACATGTAGAGGGAGGTAACTCATTTGGGAGAACACTACACTCAGATACAATGAATGTAGAGGGAGGGAACTCATTTGGGAGAAATCTACACTCAGACACGTAGAGGAAGGGAACTCATTTGAGGAAACACTTCACTCAGACATGTAGAGGGAGGCAACTAATTTGGGAGAACTCTACACGCAGACATGTAGAGGGAGGTAACTCATTTGGGAGAACACTACACTCAGATACAATGAATGTAGAGGGAGGGAACTCATTTGGGAGAAATCTACACTCAGACACGTAGAGGAAGGGAACTCATTTGAGGAAACACTTCACTCAGACATGTAGAGGGAGGCAACTAATTTGGGAGAACTCTACACGCAGACATGTAGAGGGAGGTAACTCATTTGGGAGAACACTACACTCAAACACGTATAGGGAGGGATGTAAACAATACTTTAAGCAAACAGGGGAATGTCGTATACACCATGAAACATTCGGGTAACATATACTGCACAATTGTCAATAATTTGAGTACCTGTTTCTGTGTTTACTGTTAAGATATATGTGGCATTGAAGCGTTTTATATACGATAATCTACTATGTACATAGCCGATCACGGTTGATCTCGAGTACTTTTAGAAATCCACATAATACATTAGCTTGTATGTGACCAGCTATGTAGAAAATGGTTGAAGGTCGTCCACTGCATTTCAATAGACTTGACTCCGATTATCTCGAAAGAAAATAAATATCAACCTTATATATATCTCCTGTATCTCGCGCATGGTGAAGCACCTCGAAAATGAGAAATATCATTTACATTTTAAACCATTTCAGTCTAGAGGATAGTGAAAACTGCCGTCATTTTCAACGCAATGTTTCTCGAGAATTATTGAATACCATTCACAAACACGCACGTAACTTTCTTTATCTCGAGAACGGACGAAAATCGTCAACATATGTAGTACACTCCTGTATCTCGAAAATAAAATTTCCTACGTATGCAATTCTGTATCTCGAAAATGGTGGAGCATCCTACGTTATCCCAGGTATCTCGACAATGGCGAAATAGATCAGAATTAGACTTTTGATGATGCTCGTGTTCGTCTATGTTACCTTCGGCCCGCCATTTGGTATCACTATCTTATTAGTTTTGCGGCAAACGTTTATAAACGCATGGGTTTTAAATTGAAGGCAGATGTATCGCCAAAGGTGACTGGCGGCCGACGTTTCTCTGCCGTCGATCAAAGATTCTAAATCCGTACCTGTTTTAGCTAGCGGTCACCTCGTCAGCTCACAAAGCAGATCGCCGCTTCAGATCCATTTGACCATACCTTAAGCCCTCTAGGCTACATGGAATTCTGTCTAATTAATCATTTAATTAAGTGTCTGTGTTTTAATAGTTTGTAAGGAATTGTTTGTGAGGAGACCCTCTAATGTTCCAACAGCAATAACACACACTTCTTATAGACAAAACAAACGGTGAACGTTCAATTTACAATCATAAAAGACACGGTTTAGCCGAGAGCTTTTGATATCGATAATCACTAACATGTGAAACGCTTTAACTGTTTTACATGTTTATGCTTGTTCTCGTATTATCTGGACGAGTCCCCAGTTATATAGATTAAACAAGCCTTCTTAAAGATGACAGTCGCACGCGCTATCTGATACGTCCTATTTAAAGACCCCCAATTACAAATGTAAACAACAGCGATATGTTACACAGTATTGTACAAAACCATATCAACTTGGTCAGTTATATAACAATAGGGCCGATAGACTGTCTACTTTAAGAAAACAAATTACTGGCAATATACTGTACATGTAACATGTCAACCTCTATGGGTACCTAATTATATATATAATTGAACGCTGTTCCGTGATAACTATAGTTGTGGAAAGGCATAAAGGCCTTAAATCTAGATTGATAGTAAAATGCTTCGGTAATGCAATTTACCGGGACTACCATGGGCTTTGTGAACGTGATGAGTGAATCAACTTTATCTTAAGTGTTCTTTCGTAACATTTGGTATTGTTATCAAATATGTTTACATGTTGAAAACATCATAAAACTACTTAGTGACATGTCCAGCGCATTTACAATACCACAGAATGTTATGAAATGGTACGTCATTTAAAAGTTCATTTATCAATCAAGATCACTTAGCTTTCAGTTTTCTATTCACAATTTGCTAAAATATATTACTCAGACATTTTACTGCGACATTAGCCTGTAAACCTCTCCACAGACTTGTGAAAGAGAAATGAAGCTCCGACTGAGCTGACCCATGTAGGTATATAAATGACCTTTAAATGAAATGTCATTTCGTAGCATTGAGGTTGGTCGCAAAAGATATTTTTTATTAAGACATCGGCCGAAATGCCTATTATTTACAAGGTTAATGCCGCTATATACCATTAACTACCACTAAAAGTTCAATTCACAATGTATATCCAACTGACATATCTGAATTCTTATGTTTAATTTAGACCTTTAAATACGATTTATCAGGGGATGAAAATTAGGGTGATCATGCCCTAATATTAGGGGCTTCCCAAACCTTTACTTAGTTTTCATACTTTTACAAGATACATGTATATTTGACAGGAACTAACAAGAACACCTTCCATACAAAATGCATGACCTATAATAACTATATTGACACGTGCTTTCGTATCATTACTGTTGATATCACCTATTCGTAATAGAAATATTGTTTAAGATAAACACATTTTTATAAGTTAACAATAGAGGGTCCAATGAGGACAATTACTAAAAAGTATACACAACTCCAGATTTAGAATTGTAACGAATTACTTGCCATGTGTTGCACAAACTTGATGGTATCCTTTATAATAAGCAAACCGATTTATTCTTAATTGTAAATAAATAATTTTATAATAAAAATATCAACATACAGTGTTCTTCCAACTTCTTTTTATGAGCAAATTCACATATTACGACTTTTAAGCCATTTGTTGCCTGACTGGTAAGTACTGAGAGGTGGTGAAATTAACATGCTCAATATTTTGGGTAATGCTGTCTAACAACGCGTAATTACATGTATTCGGTTTAAGTCTATTTCACAAAGTCTCAGAGTAATCTTATTTCACAAAGCGTAATCTTCAATTAATAAATTCAGCGCGTTCGCTAAAAACGACGTTTCTTATCTTACATTATAGACATAGAGGCACTACGATATATTGGGACAGATCATAAAGTCAGGACTAGCTTGTCTCGCTGACCAGGTACATGTAGGAAAATGCCGAGGGGAAAAACTGCCATGCGAATTATTTTCGTTACTAAACAAAATTCCATTCTTCTATACATGTAGAAAGAAACGAAGACATCAATAGAACTAGTATGAATGTTACTATCGGTAAAATCAATGAAATCTTACCTTGAAAAAACCTGTGCAAGTATGAATTTCTGAGCACAGTAAATAATCCTGATGCTCTATGTATGCTAAGGAGATGCCCTGACCGCGAACAAACGTCTGTAAGATGTATATATCCTGGCGTGTGTGCCGAGGCCGGCCACTCAGCCTCAGTACCATAGGTATATCAGCGTAACACTACGGCTAGCAGTCGGGGAGTCACAGATACACTTTAATTATTGTAGTTTTGATGTACAAATTGATTCACACTAATCCGGGTTAGATTATCCTAAAATTTGTCTACTATGAACACCTGCGCCGGTCTCCAATGCTACGCGGTTTTATATTACTTAATTAGTCGATAGCCATTGTGACGTACATGTAGATGTATAGTGCACTTGTCCTCTGTCACCGGTAGCTGAACCTTGTCCGTTACTGGCCACGTTCATGTAGCAGGCATAGATAAATATCATAATTTGTAATTGAATACTGTATTAATTTAAGGTATTATTGATAAAAAAAAATATCCGTTGTCGATTAACGTTCCTTCTATGGACACCCGATACACCACCAGTATACATGTGTATGTAATAACCACTGGTCTGGTTATTGCTTATACAATATGTCCTATTAACAGTTATGGTCATCTAAGGATGAGCTAGGTGTTGATGATGGAGGAAAACCGGAGAACTCGGAGAAAAACCAACGACCTGCGGATAATACTTGACGGGCCTCGAACCCGTGACCTAGTCGGGGAGGGCTAGTGATCGTAGACGATCGCACGCCTTAACCAATCAGCCTCCGCGCGCGTCCTCCTATTTTAATACTGTTCAAAAGTATGACCTCAAAATATTTCTCTCCGAAAACATCTAAAACGCCTCCACAGAAAAACATTCAGATTTCTTTTTTTAATTTCGGATAGTAAAAGTAACTGCTATAGGTTTATTGTTCCTGAATGTTCAACGTCCTCCGGATTAGCAAGGGCCGGATTAACGCAAATACATATGAATTAAATTTGTAGTAGAAAATTTATGAAACTGATACTACATTAATTAATTTGATTAATCTACATGTAGATTTCTGTAATGCCTACCTTCAATCCGTGATATTCCTGTAGTACTGTAGACCACCAGGTTGTGTAGCATTAAAAAACACTAGATATTCACACGAAACTTGATCCGGCTTATCCAATAGTTTTTCCTCGCTATTTAATGTCTTACTTATGATCTTGGCGTGCAAAACGGATATAAAATAACGACGAAGATTATAAGTAAAAACCCAACAACAAACAAACATAAGACCGTTCCATCAACATCCAGTTATCTTCTTACACTAATGAAATTCCAGCATACTTGCCACCTTTGACCTTGAAGGTCGATGTCAGTTCCAGACGCGGAGTGGCTGACATCTGCCCCTAATTTCTGCCTGTATTAATTGCGTTTCTACAAACAGTCTATGTCTTGTAACAGAAATGATGGTATCCCCGTCTATTTTTGTCCAATTCATTGCCTGTATAAGCCTTACTGAAAGGTTTGGTATTTTTGGTTCCACGTGCGGCCATAGTAAAAAGTCAGGACGTCTATCCAGGCCTGGTTCCGACATAGGGATATGATTTCAAACTAAGTCTTTCCATATTCATATGTACATGCAAATATTTTATTTGTAAAAGGGGGCAGGAGCAAACACTTGATCACTAATATCAGGTCGTGGTAGCAAATAACAAACTGATCTTTGTGTTAGCTTTGTTGATAAAACAAAATTTTACACATTGCATATATCGTGACCAAAGTGTCACATATGTAAGTTCATTTTATTTATCTATTTATTATGGAAGTATGGCACTATATAAAACACGACTTAAAAACAGATTTGTACATTCCTTTTTGTATGTTGCTATGACGGATATTTATCAAAGACAAGTATCGACCTAACAATTATATAAGAACTTTATTTTTCATTTCACATTAATCCCTGTTTTTGGGCTTTTGATGGAAGCTAGGAGAAAATCCACTTTGTTTACCCAATACTTTTTCACGTATGATCCCCGGGGGAGTAAAATGTCGGCCGTCTTAGTGAAATGCGGTATCCACTGAGCCACCCGTCCGACAAATATAACAAAAACTTTCTTCTAACATGAAGTTGTGCCAATGGTTCTGGAATTCGGATTTACTTAAATACAAAAAAAACCTTATAAATTACCATACAGTACATCATTAGAACTCCGAAAACACAACGCAGGAAGTACGGATTGAACACTACAATATAGAAGTCGAAACCAGATGCAATCAAATCGGAGAAAGTGAAAAACAAATATCAGGGTGTTATCCTAAAGAATTGATGTGGGTTTTTCAATTGAACGCAAACCGTTTCGTTACATTTTATATTTATAGACTGGTAATGCTCCAGTAAACACGTCTGCGTTAGAATATCAATCAGTATCACCGAGATGTTTGTAAACAAAAACAAACGTCTCTGAGATACAGACATCGGATAGGCATCAACAAACCGAAAGAGTAAGTTTGTTTTTCTGAATGGTCCTAATATAGAAAGTGTTGACTTGTAAACAAGATAGATGAGACCAAAAGCAGACACATTACACGATTACTACACAAGATTGACACCCATTGATTCGCGACGATGCTTTCTTTCCGATTTAGAAATAGATAAGAACCTGTCTTTATATATGGCAGTAATGTCGTTTTATCACTTCCTGGAAGTGTACCATAATGGCGGTGTTGACAGACTACATACAGTTAAGGGGGAAATGTTGTTTTAGGCAGAACAAAACTATTCCTCGAGTTAGAAATATACAAATGTAACACGGACAGTGATTTAGAATACTACAGCACTAGCAGGTTCAAACTGTATTTACATAAAAAAAAATCACATAATCATGATAATCGGACGGTGGTTTACAATGTAGAATACTAAAGCGCTACAAGGTTAAACCTTTATATTAACGCGAACATTGTAATAGACGTTATTCACGAAAGGATTATACCATTCCACTCATTAATCTAATATATCACTGAAGTTTTTGTACTTTGAAAAAGTTTGATATTGTTATCTGCACCCGTGTAAATGTGAAAAGCTGTACAAAAAAAGGGTTTTTAACTTGATTTTTTTCTCTCTAAATATATTTATATTTTACTTTTAAACTGCCCATTGATGACTGATAGACGTTGATTTAAAGTGGCCGTTCTGACAAGTTGAAGTGTTACTTGAATGAAAATAAATTAAACGCTTGTTCTGTGGTTGATTGTGATTAAAAACCTATTTTTCCCTCAGAAATCTGAAAAATGTCCGGCCTGGCTAAAAAAAATCAACTTTGAATGCCATTTCTTGTTAAACAACACTCTTGTTTAACGCAAAACGGTGACAGAACAGCCTAATAGAAACACACTGATTACGTAACGGATCTCGGAGCAAAAAGAGACGTGTTCCTTCTCTTTATTAAGAAAATTAAGTTACAAACGGAATTAAATTATGGCGCCACATACAATCACATACTACTAAATACATCGGGGTTATATATAGAATTGTTAAAAGACAACGTTTTCATTATTGAAAGCACGTGTTTTTCTAGTGCAGGGAGTGAACGCGTTTTTTAGTGCAGGTCGCTACAACACATTCCTCAATCGGTGTACATTTCACGTTCATCTCCAGTGCATTTTGATTTACAATTGTTTTAAAATAACATATTATAATTCTTTACTCGATATTTTATAACGTAATAAAATTGTCCCAGAAAACGGAAACAGTTCTGTCAAATATCTTGAATTAAAAATAGAATCGGATGTGTACTCACTATGAACTTGTTTCCGGATATATTGTAGCTACGAGCTACAATTGTAGGTTCCTGTGGGTTTCATTGTTTACATATATTCATACATATAAATTTATAAGAAAACACTTAAAATTTCATTGTTTAATTGTGATGTAGTAAGCACATGAACAATAACTTGAGTTCATAAATGATGGCTGCCAGTCAAATCGTTAAGATTGTTCGCACGTTAATGGTGAGAAGGGCAACATACCAGAAATATCCCGGAAATACCTGTAGATCTGCATCTCGTGTGCGCTTTCATCGCCAATAAACGTCTACATTGATTGATCGCGTTTGGTTGTGTGAGCTGTGTATATCAAAGGTTGTTCCTCCTCGTGTACGATCTACAACTACACGTCCCTATATCTCCCCTAAATCGTGTTAGATCCCCGATATGTGCAGTATGACGCACTAATTGACCTCCCGATGACCTCAAATCATACCCTGTTTACTTCCCAAAAAGCAAATGAAAGTATCTTGATAGATATCAACGTGTTTGAACCGGCATTAAACGTGATTTAAGTCGACCGTAAATCGAAGCTGCCGATAAATAATATGAACTACAGAATCATTGTATTTTGAGATTTGAAGGGGGAGTTCTGCAAACACCAAGCGTTAGATTTAGAAGTACACGCGCTGGTGCTCGTAGTCAGTCATTCATACGAGAACGCATGTCAGACGTGTTCCAGCGTGATAAGCTGTAGTAGTGGAACAGCAGTCTCCGGGGAGGAATCTCATTCATGGCCGCGAGACTTGGCCTTCAGTAGCGGATGATGTATTATTGATGCTCTAATGATGAATCCATATCATAAGTCCAGAAAGATACGTGTTCTGCTCGAGAGGGAATGGTCTATACTTACAATGCATAACACTCAACTCCTGTTGGAGAGAAGACAGGCCCCAAGTTTAAGAAATGCATATGTGTTTGTATCAGGGAAGTTCATGTTCCACTTTCCAGGTTGTTCATTAATAAAACACAAGGGCGCCGTCAGTTTCTTGGAAACCACGGTAGTATTGATGAAACTGGGTCTCACACTAAAAACTAAAATCGTTCATCTAACGAGTTTATACCACAATAAAAAAAATATTGACCAAGGAACAATTTCAGAAAACAATATAAATAAAAAATTCAAAACACATTCCACCAATCAATGTCTACCTGCAGGCCCTTCCTAATGCTGGAATGATGGTATGGATTGACTGACTCACGTCCCGCACGTATGCACCGTATGTTTTACGGGGTATATATCGTGTTAGAAGACAGATGGGCTATTGTTTTACTGAAGAATGGGTAACTACAGTTCATTTTACCGATATTGCTGAATTGTTTATCTCGTTCACGACACTGCTGTCGCAATTGGGTTTTTCCGTCAACATTTACAACTGTCGTGCATGTCACTGCTGTTGCAACTGTTGTTATGCGACTAACACAATATTGTTAAGCTGAACATTGGAACAGACGACCAAGTGTATTGCTGTCGCGACATTGTTTGGCTGAACATTGAACCTACGACCAAGTGTATTGCTGTCGCGACATTGTTTGGCTGAATATTGAATCGACGACCAATTGTATTGCTGTCGTGACATTGTTTGGCTGAACATTGAACCGACGGCCAAGCGTATTGCTATCGCGACATTGTTTGGCTGAACATTGGAACCGACGACCAAGTGTATTGCTGTCGCAATATTGTTTGGCTGAACATTGGAACCGACGACCAAGTGCATTGCTGTAGCAACATTGTTTCGCTGAACATTTGGAATAGACTGTCTCAACATCGAGTCGGTAAACGCTGACGACTGGCAGGCATAGCACTGCAATCGCCACATTGCAATACTCAACGACAAATGGCGTTTGTTGTATTGCTGGGACAACATTATTTTGTTAAATATTGACGATTTGCGAGTTCATAGTACAGAGTACTGCTGTCACAAAATCGATCAAAAACATAAACAATTCACGTCCTGTTTTTAAACTGATTTCGATGATTGGTTTCATGCTGGCATGCTGGTAGCGAAAATGATTGACTTAAACTAATACCCCTTGTTTCCCACAGTTGTTGTGTATTTTATTTTTCATTCATACGTGTACTTCAGTAGTTGTTTGCAATTAAATTAACTCCATTAAAGACATGTGCATATCCTATACGGTCAGCGAAAGCAGAAAATTAACATTTTTCAACAACAACAAAAACGTGAAAAGAAATATTATAATTCCTGTACTTTTCCTTTTTTTTAACTTTTTTTTTATTCAATTTTTCTTTTTTTATAAACAACACATTTACACACAAAGCAACAAGCATACATTACGTTGATTACAATTCCCTTCACAACGGACACCTCTTTACAAGAGACCAATTATATACTGTACACACATACATATACACACTCACGGGGGGGGGGGGGGGG
>NW_018404833.1:324520-329676 GCF_002113885.1 Mizuhopecten yessoensis | reverse complement strand
GATTGCAAACTTTTCTTTATAGTATAATGATAATTGTTCACATTATTTTATAAGAGAAGCCATTTTTCTACTTTATTAAGCAAGGCTATATTATTTTTGCAGTTTTTATGCTTAATTATCAAGATCTTATGAGATTTAAGTTCAAAAAGAATGTGATTCTTTAAATAGTTATATTCAGTTCCATTTCAAGTCATTTCATTTTAAAAATGTATTGTTTAATCAATAATAGGATAAGATTATCCACTATCAAATCAGCATCCTTAGAACTGAATTGTCCAAATATAAATTCCTGTTTGTCAAAATTCAAATCAATATTACTGGTTGCAAGCAATTGTTTTAGTTCTCTAAAAATTTCACATACTTTACCACAATCCCAAAATAGATGTTCAATTGTTTCTGGAAATCTTTTACAAAAAGTACAAGTTGAATTTTGTTTTATTCCCATTTTTTGTAGGAGTGTGTTTGTAGTTAAGATTCTATGGTTAAATCGGTATTGAAGCCATCTGAATTTAATACTATCAGTAGTTTTAAAAGGACATGCATACATCTTTTTCCATAATTTGTCCTGAATGTTAAAAACTGTAGACCATTTCCTTTGTGACGTGGGTTTTGTATCATTTCGGCATAAAACAGCATAAATATTCTGTGCCCCTTTAGTCCTCCTTAATATAATATTAAGATTTAAAGGTATATTAGGTAAACAAATACTCTTTTCTAAAGGACAATTCCTGTACTTGATAAACCTGACTTTGATTTCCAGTCCATAATGAAAATGTTACAGAGGTCATTGTATTTTCTGTTCCTGGTACAAAAATATTTAGAGTTTGATATTAATTGAATCTCTATGATACTTTTTTGTTTTTGTGTATTTCCCCCAATAGCTGAAATTAGAAAGCATCACCCTTGACAGGAACTGGTGTGATAAGTCAGCATTCTTCGCGCATATGCCGTCATCAGCGTAATGTTTGATGGTGTCCATGAGTGCACAGTTTCACAGATGCTGGGAATATCGTCGACCCTGGATCAATTGAGGGTGATACACTCTCAATCCCTCCTGTAGAGAAACATTACAGCCGGCTCTGGTCTGTATCATCGTTTAACTCATGCACAGTAGATAAATAGCTTGGTGTTCTTTGAGGTTTTTAGCGTCCGAAGAATAACATCAATAAATGTTTAATACACAAACTATGAGAGTTAAAGGTTAATCTTTGGTAAAATTGAAATGAATTAGAAAACTCTTGTAAGTCTTAAATGTCCCTTTAAAATTAGTTCCATTGTTTGAATGTTTCCTATCAGTAGTAACAGTGATTTTGATCTTTGAATCCTGAAAATAACTCATTCTAGTTACTATACTTGACCTTTGTATATTAGGTGCTTGACCTTTGTATATTAAGTTTGATGAAAATCTGTTAAGAATGAAGTCGGTAGAGCCATGCCAATTAATCTGGTAACAAGAAAGGCAACGGTTAACCGACATGTATTGATAGCAACAGTGACCTTGACATCAACCTTGGGATCCTGAAATATGACGTAATCCTCGTCAATTGTGTAGTGTACCTGACCTTTGTAAAGTTTTGATTATAACATGTCAAGAAATAAAGTCGAGAGATTTATGACAATAAATCGTAACACGACAGGACACGACGGAACGGTACGGACGGGGGTAACACTATATAGTCCCAGACCTCAACTGTATCAATCCGGTTTTACCCAACCAGACACTTTTATTATCCAAATGTAGATGACCATGCACGTTGGACTGTTATTGTCCAGATCACGATGACCGTGCACGTGCACTGTAAAGAAAAAGAGCATCAAAATTTACTGACTTCAAATAAAACAAAAATTGTAAAGATAATACACGCGTGTTCTGTTGAAGTTTAAACAATCTCTAACACATTCAGTTATAATGATTTAGGTGACTGGCCGAATTCAATAAAACTTCCAAATCAGTTTCGATTTATTAGTATAATTTTATTTCATTGTTTTTTGCTTTTTGCGTAATTGTTATTTAACAATAAATACACGCGATTATTTATGTGGTTTCGTTTACGCAAAGTAATTACTCTGGGAACAGATTGCATAGAAAGTGGGTTATTTCTCCTAAAACATCTTAATAAAGCGTCTGCTGGACAGAGACAACATGTCTCATAAATCAGCCAATCAAATCCCTCGGGTCCATCTGTGTCAACAGACCGTTTGTTACGGCTGTCAGACCTGTCTGCTATTAATTTACAATCAAATCGACCACCCTGATAGATGATCGCGACGGTAGTTCAGGACAACCCTCGAATTTCTCTGAAATTTACACATTAACCCTTAGATTGGTTACCTGCCCTTTAGGTTACTAAACAATTTTTTCAACCCTGGTTGGAAACTCGAAGAGATGAAAGTAATGACGGTCCATTATTTAAAAATCCTGTTGGCCCATTGTTTTTAAATACGGTATCGTCCAATAAACGTTTTACTAATATCATGCATTGAGATTTACAATCGCTAGCACTTTATATTATAAATCGATTTGAAAACGGCAACAAATTATATAAAGTTAAACAAATCTCGCCATATGTCACGTGGACAGAAATGTGTGTATTGATAACACAAATTTCAGGTAAAGTATGTTACGTAATAAAACAACATCAATCAATTGTCACTCATAACTAAATTTCGTTTTCATATTTTTATACCATTGCTAATTTGTGTATGACGCAATTATTCTGATGGACAATTAGTGGTAGAAAATCCAAGCTCCTTGATCAGTACGGCTTTAGTTTGTAACCATCATCCTTATTGCACTTTAATTTGAAACCACCATTCCTTTGGGCCATTCTCTCGCGTCAATACGCCAGTAGGTGTCCGGTTCGTTTGAGGGAGAAGATCTAAGGACACCGAGGTAACTATTATTAGACACAACCTTATTGCACTTAACATTCTCAAGGTCGTTCATTGAAGTATGCACCACGTAACACATAGTTACTGCCTACTTCAGAGGACCGTGTACATACCTTCACGTTTGATGTTCTCATTTCGTAAGAAATGAGAAATAAATAAAATTTAAGTTTTGAAAAAATACTAGTAATCGCTTTTGCTCTTTAACGAATTCCGAAAACCCGCACAAGAAATTGTGTTTTGGCAATTAATGGCATTTATACTTGAACATCATGTCTATAACAGTCTCCCAATGACGTCACTCTAGGTATTCATATTAGGATGAAACTGTACAATGTCTAATCATGAAAGATTTTGCCAAACATTACGGATAGGTGTTCGTCGCATATCTGTCCTATTAGTTTTGTTACAAGGATACTATATCTTAGGCCGGAATATGATATATGTTTATATATACCTACAACAAGTAGACGTTTAGCAACGTGAGCAATCTTTGTGGTTTCGTTTGTTGCTATGCAGTACAAAATGTCGTCACTTCCGGTCTAAAACCAATTTCCGGTTATACATACCATAAAACCTCTTTTTGATACCAATAATTCCAATAGAATGTTTATAAAGGGGTTAGCGATGCATCAAGAGTGATAAACATAAGAATTGTTGTGAAAAACATACTTAACAATGCATTGGCAGTAAGCGAAGTGGTAGTCAAACGAGAGTCAGTATGTAAAAGTATATTCATCTAGTTTCTCAGCTCATCGGGAATGGGGAAACTGACACACCCCTGCTTAATCGTTTAAGGGTATTCCGTCTTTGCGTATTGCAGAGCTATCTTCTCTTGTTAGCAGGTATTGATTGTTACGTCATTTGTTTGTGAGAGTAACGTCATCAATTTTTGAGAAAACGACGTAACTTTCTCACAAACCAATGACGTAACAATCAATACTTGCTCACAGGAAAGATAACTCTGCAATACGCCAATACGAAATATGCATGCTGACTTGTAATTCCCTTTGTTTGTTAGTCCCATTAAAACATTTCCTGATATTGTAATACTTTGTATAGCTAATATTACTCAGGCATGGCCTGGAGAGAGCGAAGCTCGTACTGTCCATTTGTTTCAATACATTTAATTTTTGAATCATTACATACATTTTAATACATAAAAAAATGTCTTACCTGTACTTGGGTTTATAAAAATAATGGAATCTGTTCAGTTGCTGGGCAAAATCATCCATTCTTGTACTTCTTCAAAGTTGTTGTGTTTGATCTGTTTTAGTATGATCATCATTCATACTGCACTAATATGATGCATCAAATGTTATTTTGAAGTTGACTGGTATGTACAGTACTACTAGACCGTGTATTGAAAGTAATATCCAGGAATACCAGTTAGTATATATATCCCCTCCCTGTAATAATGTATGTTCATAATAATAATAATGATATGTATTATTATTTTTATCCAAAAGTTTAAAAGAAACAGATGTAATTTAAAAGAAAAAAAGATTTTCATAGGGTAAATATGATAATGTGAGTTGTAGGCAGAATGTTAAAAACAAATGGTTTGAGCTGATATATGCCAATCCATGAAGCATGTATTTGTATTTTATTCCGAACAACAATATGTTTAACATGTTAGAAACAGCAGGTTAGAGACTGTCACGTCTCCCACCACTATACATTAAAAGATTTTAGATTTTTTTTCTAAAAATTTAGATAATCCATGTGAAATGATGAAATTTAATGTTTGTACTGATTACAAACGTTTGAAATCCCAGGTATACCAAATCGCACAACTGTGCGATTTGGTATCATTTGTAGATCAAAATTACGGAATGACAAAAATACGGAAGGCTTGTATGCGATAATGTACACTGTGTATATATCTGTAATTTCTCATCACAATAATCAAGATTATACAATTTCACAATGCGTGTTACACTGTATTACAGCGACCGTTAGGTAGGCTGTCAAGAATTGGTTTGGCTCCAAGGTAATAGAACAGGTAAATAACAATTTTATGAGTGTCCGGAGTTTTACCTGACCAGTGCCTGACACACAGAGCTGATATGCGATACTGTTTGACCGTAATGAATAGTATTAGTTATTTGCATTCGTTTGCCTATAGCTCCCCTTCACCTGGATTTTCACACCCCGGCCTTACCCGACGAGTTACGTAAATGCCCCAGGCGGGGAGAAAACTACGGTCCAGGTACATGTACAAAGTGGTTATGTTTACCTGTATACGGGATTGTGTTGTAATTTTA
>NW_018404833.1:261452-324351 GCF_002113885.1 Mizuhopecten yessoensis | reverse complement strand
AGCATTGCAGACCTCTGCCTCTCGAATCAGTTGCATGCAATTATAAGATGTACCATTCTACAATGATTAAGTTAATTGATACTGATGAGAAGAACATATGAAGAAATGGACAATGTGAAAGTCAGAAGTGTGTAGACAATGTTGTACCTGGTGATACTCTAAAAGCATAATAACTCAAAGGACGCTTCAACCTACATTTTGTACCATTCCCCTCCAGTAACTGGATTTTGTAATAGATGGGTAATGTGCTATAGCAAGTTCATTTGCCCATGTATCCCAGTTTTGGTAGATTTGTGTACAAATTTGCTTTCTGAAATTTTCAGTATTTGAGAAGTCACTATTGAATGATAAACTTAGACAGTGGAAAACACAGTTGCCATCATCATATGTACATCATATGCAGAATAGTTTTGATTTTCAATAGAAATGGTTGCTGATGGACCCATATTATGCATTCTGTTAAACACAAAGTAAAAGTGGTGAAAATGGTATGTGTCTAAGTCTTCCTTAATGATATTCTTAAAGCAGAGCAAGTAATGATCCTTTGAAAAACCTTACGTTTCCCGTTAAAAGCTGCCGGTGATTCCTTTGCACATGTCATGTGTATCTGTGTACAACTGCAGCAGACGACCCGTGAAATTTGACCTCATCAATGATCTGACCATATTATCCAATGAGAATCAAGCGACCTCTTCAATGACCCTGCTTCGTACATACTCGGGTATTTCCGTCCTAGTGGGGGATGACATCCGTGTGTTACGGTGTGTGTACAGACGGAAAATTGTATGTTAAGAAAGATGTTAGTATCACATTATTTATTGCTTTCCCAAATTTACAATATAACCACATTATTACGCACCCTTCGACGCTATGTGTTTGTGACATTACTTTTTGTTTCGTTCAACCGCAAACGATAAGAGTCTGGTTGAGCGAGACTACATTAATGTAAGCTTTTTGATGACCATGCTAACTCGTTTTCTCGATTCGGAAGAAAAGTAAAGAAATCGTGGAAATAAACTCGCTCAGTGTTCTGAATATGGTCAATATTTTTTTGAATATGGTCAGTATTTTTTGAAAAAATCGTAGTTTCGAATACATAATTTCTGTGCTACGTTACATGTCGTTCGATTAGGCATATTTACGGGCTCCATGAAACCGGAAGAGGTCACCGGAAGTACGAAAAAGTTTCTAGGCTGTAGCTGTACGATTCAGTGATGGAATCAGTTTGGTTGGATCAGATCTATTTACACGCACATGTTACCGGTAAAGAGCTTCGCACGGGTGCCTTCGGCACCCGTGAGCTTAGCTCTTATAACTAACACCCCAAACACGACAGATTTTATGGGTGTTTCATTGCAAGGTAATAGTGATGTTTATGTTACGTTCCCGTTCTCAGTTATCATAGAAACCATACACCGTGAGTGAAAAAATTATTGCTGATAAACCTTTATCAAACCCCCCGTGAGGTAGGAATGTGCAGAGAACGGCTACATTATCGCCTTATCATACATCTATCTGTAAGCATTACAAATTATATATGCGCGTGACTTATACGGCCACACATCAAGAATGAGGAACTTTTACTTAAAATCTCCGATATTATTTCACCATTCTACTTTTTTTTTTTTAAATAAACAGTAATCGTTAATTGATTTTTTTCTTTATCTCTTCATAAAAAATACATGCGCACAGATCAGCGATAACAACCTGCTGCAAGCTTTGTTTATTGTGAAATTCAATAAGTTTGTCATGGTTCCGTGTGCACCAACTGTTAAATGTTGTTTCGTTTTTAATGGCAGATTAACGGAAACTAAACAGCACTTTGCTAAAATGTTTTCACCATAAATAAACACAGTGACGGAACAGATCCGGAGTCACACTCGACCACGTGCACACAGCCATCCAGTAATGCATGGCGTACATGCTAAATGCCTTGCTAACTTTTCATCGTAATTACTCTTTCCGTAACCATTACACATATCTGATGAAGCTCATATTTGTTCACGATCTAAACAAACGTTTGCCAATGCTATCAAAACCCATGCATGTTGGGTTATTTTGAATTTTTTTTATCAAAATCACTCCGCGGCCTGTTTGGCGATGTCGACATTGTCCGTACAGAACATTTGGCGGAAGTGTGGATATTTGAATAACAGATTTGTGGAATTATGGATGATTGACTGAAATGTGGGCGGAAGTATGGTTATTTGATTGACAAATTGGTGTAAATATAGAGACTACATGTATAGATAGGTAATTGCCGGATAGCTGAAAGTATGGACAGTTGATAGACGAGAGATAGGTATGGACAGTTTATCGACAGAAAGGACAGTTGATTGATAGATGGATAAGTATGGACAGGGAGCCGAAAGTATGAACAGTTGATTGACGGATGGATAAGTATGGTCATTTTATTGACAGGGAGCCGGAAATATGGACAATTGATAGACGGGCGGATATGTACATGTATGGACAGTTTATTGACAGGTAGCCGGAAGTATGGACATTTGACTGACCGAATGATACGTATGGACAGGTTATTGACAGGTAGCCGGAAGTATGGACATTTGACTGACCGAATGATGCGTATGGACAGGTTATTGACAGGTAGCCGGAAGGATGGACATTTGACTGACGGAAGGATACGTATGGACAGGTTATTGACAGGTAGCCGGAAGTATGGACATTTGACTGACGAGTGGATACGCATGGACAGTTTTTTGACAGGTAGCCGGAAGTATGGACAGCTAATTGACGAATCGATAAGAATGGACAGGTTATTGTCAGGTAGCCGGAAGAATGGGCATTTGGTTGACGTGTGGATACGTATGGACAATGTATTGACAGGAAGCCGGAAGAATGGGCATTTGGTTGACGTGTGGAAACGTATGGACAATGTATTGACAGGTAGCCGGAAGAATGGGCATTTGGTTGACGTGTGGATACGTATGGACAGTGTATTGACAGGTAGCCGGAAGAATGGACATATGATAGACGGGTGGCAAGGCATATGAATGTAGATATACGGGTAACCGGAAGTATTGATGGTTGATAAACGGAAGTATGGACAGTTGGTGAACGAGTGGATGGGAATAAGGACGTAAGATTGACGGCTAGGCGACAAAGCATCAGGTACACTGAAGTTGGATGACGAAAGATAGACTGTAGGCGAAGAGATAGATGGAAGAAGGACGAAAGCGGATGATGAATTACAGTCTTAATCAGACGTTGATGAATGATTGATGAATAACCAGGCATTCGTATTCGTACATAAAGAACAGATTTGAAGGTACACGGACACGGTACTTCTGAATTTCCGTCATGGCTTTTTAATAGGGTGCACACGTCATATTTCTCCCATTACATTACACGTGGTCAACGTGTTAATGAAAACATAATGGAATGTCCATAAACATCTCTGTATTGTATGAGTGTTACCGGGGTATATATCCCAATAATACGTCGACACTCAATAGCAGTGCAAGTATAGTATATGACAGTTCATTCAACCTGCTTCAGCTAGTCTGAGTATTGGCATCCGCGACTAAAAGAACTCCAAATAACAAACACACCACGAGGATCGCATACATACTTATGATGGTAGAGATAGGGGTTAGACTAGAAACACAGGTCATTCTACGCCTGTGTAAGTCCTAGTCCATTGTTATCTTATTCAATGAAATTTTATTTTTGGAAACAAGGACATTGCGCTGCAATTGTGCTTTGATTACAGGGCAGAAGTGACGTCAAACAAACAGATGATTATTGTACAACATGGGTCCTATGTAATCCCGAGGAAATTACTCTAAGGCGCTTAATGTTCTAAAGGGTTGCCAGACGCACGTATATAACTCAGCAACGATACGAAATAAGCTAGAGATAGTACGAGTGCAGTTTCGTCTAGATTTTCCTACCACGTGAATGTGTGCGTCTATGTATTGGGAGTTGTTGATGATGATGCTCCTTCATAAGAAATGTTGAACATTTTGAAATGGATGTCAGTTCAAAAATACTTCGAATTAAAATAGTTAATTATACCATGCATTAATAGTACGGTAACACATTGTCTTTCCAAAGGTTTTATTTTCGCTGAAAATATTCAGTAACGAACTATTAGAAAAGCATCCACGGAAATATATTGTTTTTAAAACACAGATTTTTTTTTTATTTAAAATATTTTATATGCATCTGGCAGTCAAGATTGGGACAAACTTTCTAAAGAAATGTAAAATGAAACTTCTTTTACTATGTTCATACAGAGGCTTATAAGCCTATAGTTGAACTTTTCACGAACTATTATTTTAGATTCTTTCCTTTACAAGAAACGTTATACACTATATTTTAAAATTTTAGCGTATAACACCAAACATGTCACTTTTTCACTATAATATAATAGCATGCATGTCTATTACAATACTGTCTTTTAATGATACACCTATAAATATATGCATGAGTTTTTGTGCATTCGGTGAAAGTATATAAGTAGTATTATAATTGTAGACGTGTTCTTCTTTCCATGAGTCTGCGTTTCTAAAGTCTTATTTACAGAGCCACGTCACTTGATTACCACAGTACGGAAACCGTAACACAAAACCCAGCTTATGTTACACCCACTCTAGTAGGTGGACTTGCACAACAAGGGTAAAGTGTCTTGCCCAAAGACACGACCCGACATCATACCGTCTGGGGGATCCGAACTTCGACCTTACGCGAAACAGGCCGGCACATTACCAACTACGCTGTGCGGTCTTCATACGGATACAAATTACGTATGATTTACATATACCGCAGCGAATATAAGTATGAGAATATTAAAAAAATGTCGAAAGAAGTGATTTCGAAGGGAGAAAAAAATGACACAGACACTGGTCGATTCCGCATTAATTCTTACATTAACTAACAGGATAGAATGTGTCTGCGATATGAAATTAATAGAATCTGTCACCCATTCGTCTTATCTACCAAATTATTCTTGTTGGACGGAGTGCTTACGTGTCATAAATCACACAATCTGTATAGCATTTTACACCATATTGTTCCAAATGTGAAATATCTGAATTTAAAACAAGTTATAGAGTAAACGATCGTAGTTTCTGTAATTATGAATTACAGAAGTTAAAAATGTGAGATACAGTATTGTAAGTGTGCCCTTGTGTAACCAGGAAATTAATAAAATGTCATCATTTCATTATACATGTAAAGGAAAAGTGTAACTTAGCAAACAATTTGCTTTTATATTGAATATTATAATAAAATATCACACGAAAGAGTTCCAGTCAACATTTTCCATTTCATAGCAGTTCTGACTTCGGCGTTGGAAATCGATCCCCACCGCATGATAGAAAGACAAACGTTATGTTTCCCTGGGTACATAAATGATCAGCTAGGCAGCCTCATAGACTGCGCAGCGTGCTGTCGAGAGCCAATCAGTAAATTGCTATCGCAGAGAGCAAAGGCTAGTGTTTTCAGCACGATATCACCACACAACGGGAGCCTTCGGCAATACAACGGAGGCAGGGACTAATCAAAATATAATTCTAGTCTACCATGCGGTCAAAGGGGAACAGATCTATGGTCAAATTTCATATCTGTGTAATAAGATTTGGCGAGTTAATTGGAGAAACGATGTCTCTGCATGTGGCAATAGAAATCAAATGTCTCTAATCGCCAAAATAATGGAATATAGAAGATATCTAATGAAGAAAAAGGCATACAAACGGCCTCCGTGCGAGTTAAATAAAAGAGTCCGGTATCACTTTTTTTTGCCAATTTGGTCTTATTGGGTAAAATCATTCTTGAGATAAGTGTTACCAAAAAAAATTAAAGCTTATATTTATTTGAACATGAGATATTGATGGGTATGTAAGGAGTTCTGGAGGGTAACACCCACAGTGGGACTTCACCATAAGCCTGATCTAAGGAAGCTTAAGGCGTATCTTTGATACTATAAACTAAGTCAATTTACATAGATTTGACCTTACCCGACCTTATCAAAGATGAAACTATTTCATTAAAAATATGTATAAACATACGTCATTTCCGGGTTTTCTTCCCTTATAAAGTCTCGTACACTTCGTCTTTTCGCTCTGTCGCCTGCGGAAAGATACCAAGCAATTTAAACGAAATAACGAAAAAGTGAAAGAGGAAAGAATGCTACACAAAAAGAAATAAGGCCTGAAGTAGGCAAAATAAGCGGCCAAAACAAAGAGACAAAAATATACAAAGCCAAGTAAAGGACATCATATTTTAGAACAAATGGCGTGTATTCGTCGCTTTTTTGACGTGAATTCGTTACGATACTTTACAAAAACCGACTTGGCCTGACATAGACAAAACACGGTTTCTATAGTGTCACGATTTTAATCCTAATAATCGGCTTTCTGACTGACATTACTAGAGCAGGAGGCAAGGGACCCCGCCATTACCAAACATCTGAACATGTCAAAAGTGAAACAGACATTGGCGTTGTCGTATTTCAAACATATTTCATTTACTTCTTCTATATGATGAAATACTATACAGCAATGGAGCATGATAACCGTGAACATGTAATGTTTATTTCTATACTTATGCTTCTGTTTCAGCTCAGTATAGCCCCGGGAAGGTATTTCTACACGAGAGTTCTGTACGCCAGTTATTACCACACAAATCACATACGTCAGACACCGTTTTCATCCCTACACAACTGACAGCTTTGACGATAAAATCTGGTGGTTTTCCTCATCTCAAGAGAAAAGCATGTCAGCTTCGATATAGCAATATGTCCCCGACGATTTCAAATGTAATTTGTTAGGCCATTTTTGATTGGTTGATATGCGCACGTTTTCTTGAGCAAGTCAAAGATAATGCACGCTTTTAGAAGAAAAGTAAAATTAAGTCAGTGCATTGGAGAAAAAGATCCCATCCTAGTTTCTACAAAACAAAACAGACACTTCTTAATTCAATACTTCAAATAAGAAGTTTGGTCCATCATGCATTTCATGGCTGAGCGCTCTCATCTGTCTTTTTCAAAACGGGGGACAGTTGTAATAAACGAAGCTGAAGCCAAAATGGACCACGCACAGAGTCAGAATACACAAGTTAATAAGAATGGCATGACAAAGTGCAGTCTGACAGTCCTGGTTGCTCATTTTTAGAGCATATTTTTGCATAAAGAAATATTTTGTATGAGATTCTGCCGATCGTCACCAAAGTCCGAATCAATTTTAAATGTTGATGCTGTCTAAGTGAATGTGATGCTTCTTAAACGGAAGCAGAAACTTATTAAATTTCCAAATTTGAGTTCTGCAAAAACAATGCTTTGTGAATTCTTCGGTAAAGCCACATAATAGGCTTTTTCATCGCGTTATTCGAAGGGCTGCTACGAATCGAGGCTATATATTCTAATTTGATAAACAAATGAGCTTTATTTGACACACTGAGCTAGGCGTATTAGACATATTGTAAAAGATGAAAGATACACCAGTAAGATACATACTGATGGCTATCTTATCCTAGATGTAAATCATGTTCTTGTGTTGATCATTTAAAAGGAGTTTTTAAAGGGAGGTAAGTAGAAAACGTTAAATGGAATACGGAAAAACAGAAAAATCAAGATTTGAAGACGTAGTTTAATTATTTATAAATATGTCTACGTTATTTTTCAATGGTGTTGGCTGCTCATTTTGAAAATACTAAACTTTCTTTTTAATTGATCTTCATGTTTGCGGGAAAAAAAATATTGCTATCAAAACTGGCTGAATAAAATATATGGGTCGATTCGCTCTTTTTATGCGCTTGACTCATTCAAAGATATTATAAGGAAAATATGAATCAACAAGAGCACGCATCCTTAAGATGATTGCAAAAGTGATTTTGTATAAAAGTTCACCTTCAGTCAAATTATGACTGTTGGTAATGATATGTATACTTATCCTTTTTAAAACAACACAGAATTATTTTTTTCTCTCGCTCTCTCTGTAATGTTTTCTAAAACAGTTGTACTTTTTTTAACTATAAAGAATACAGGGGTTATAATGTGGTGCGTGATTCTGCTATAATGTTTTGAATACTCCTTATTTCATAGATACGAGGTCAAATTAAATTAAGTCATCCTAGATGACGGTCCTCAATGTAAAACTCATGTAAATTGGGGTCAATTTCATACCATTGCATCGATATTTTATTTAAAATCATGAGGCACTTTTCTGACAAATTTCTACTGCTACTGTCGTAGGGACAATAAAAACTATCCTAAAGACGGAAAAAGAAATTCCCTGTGCGACTGAATTTTTATAAAACAAGTAGAAAATTGGAAACGGTTACCTTTTAATATATAAAGTCATGACAGCAAAGATTAATTCATTTTTAAACCCTATGAATAATGATAATAAAACAAACGGCGACTTCTTTATTAATTGACATGTTTTGCTGAAGAATGATATAATTTTCGAAATCAACTCATTTCAAGGAGTATATACATATGTACAAACATCATATTGACTTAATCTTTTAAATAGAGTTAAAAATTGATGAATCATCAACATCTTTAAAGATTTTCCCAGTTTGCTGTAATATCTGTTCATAGAGGAAACGATGTGATGTACATTTGAACAGCAGAAAGTTGTGAATTGTGAAAAGTCTATCCCTCTCTCTGTCTCTGTCTGTCTCTCAATTAAAGCCAATGTAAATATATATGTAATTTGCCATTTTGATAATTTTTACTAATATACTGTTGGGAAAGGGCTTAATATAAGTTGTTAAACTTGTGCCAAATTCACTTTGTATATAAATCACAATAAAATATGTTTAAAACAAAAGAGGAAACGAAACTATTCCTGGTGAGAACCAAAACTGTTCACGCGTGACGACAAATGCGCAATACAGTGACTGTAAATACGGCTGAAATTGTGTAAACAAATATCAATGTACATGAAGATGTGTTCGGTACCGTGTTCTCGGACGACGGTTCGCGACAGATCGGGAGTTGGTAGATGGTTTCGACACGGATCTCCGTAAATACTGGCAGTCCGCGGACTAAACTGCGAAAAATCGGATATGAACCGAAAGAACCGGAAATGTCGTACATTTGTAAGTGTGTGGAATCAATCATAATGATGGAACTTATTCTTAATTATCCAGACACTATAACTGCGAACTGCTATCTACATTTTAAATATGAGTGATGGCATGACCTTCATTAAAAATTAAACCATTAAGTGTCGATTTAACGGGTAAGTGTTCCAGATGGGTTCCATTCAGCATTTCTATGGCAGTATTTTATTGGTGTCGTCGATACCATTTTAACTGCGGAACTTCCATTAGCCCGGGCCCTAGACACGACAATCTGGCGGTGAGTATTCAGTGTATGGGCAGTCATGATCAGCTTCAGCTTCCTGTGAACCAGTTCATTTGTCGTGCTTTTGATATCCCATCATCGTTTATGCAATCAAGATTCCAAATTTAAATTTGTCTATTTTCATAACCTCTTTTACAAGCGCGGGAAATATGACACATTACATCAACGCATATTGGACAGCCAAAATGGACAGACGTGTGATTACTATTTATACCGATAGAGGATATTGCAAAGTCACGTACACATGTAGCTACCCGGAACCGGAAATGCCACTGTACCTTCAATCAGAGTTTTCAAAAATAGAACAAAAATCGAATGGACTAACCAAACAGTTTCAGCAAACGATCATCTAAGTATTGATAAATTACAACAATATTGTGGTTTCCTACTTGATAAACAGGTGTTATCCGGGTCCAAATGCTTTGAAGGAGGAGAATGGAATGTAGGCCTACATATACTCATTTCGCAGTCTCATTAACTGTTACGAGATCCAGGACGCTACCGTGTTGGTGGGTTTTTCATAACAGTTTCAATATTATAAATAATTAAGCTCTGTATTGTCTTCATTTCCGGATTATCAACTATACTTAATTTTCAATATACATGTACCATAAAACTTACATATCTGATACAATGCCACTTTCAAGCAGCTGTTAATTGGTGTATGAAATACTAAATCGTTTTATCAAAACACAGTAATAAGACGTTGCATCAATATTTGTTCTATAGCTGAGGTAAATCTATAACTCAATCCATTAAACTAATACAGTCGATACCCAATACAATCGAGAGACCGCTAGTCTGGCTGTCCCACTATCCAGCTAATGGTATCCCGTCTCTGTAGAGAATTTCCCCGGTAACCCTTAGTCTCACTACTTGGCCACTTTACCTTAGAGCAAATTTAAAGGGGGCTCGATCCTCGCGACTCCATTGCAGATTGCATTTGCACTACATATAATTGCGACATTAACATTTATACTTATTCCGTTTACTATTTATACAATAACGTTAAAATCATAATATATTTTGTATATTTTTTAACGTCCTTAATACATATGCAAATAAATAAAATAATAACAATAGACTTTATTAAATTTGATAACACATTGAGTCCAGGATTCGTATCTGTCGTGGTCGATATATAAATACACAATATTTATAACATTAAAAAGATTTTCAGGGTTGATAAATGAGTATGCACGTGACTAGAATTATATAAAGTTAGGCCGTAACATATGTTTTTTCTGTCCCAGGCTAATTCATTAGAAAAACATCAACGTTCTGGTTCACAATGCCCGGTGTTAAGACAGGAAAACAGGAGATAGGATATCAGTGGCGGATCCAGAGGGGGGTTTTGGGCTTCAAGAAACCCACCACCATGAGAGTTTTCTTTAAAAATCACATGTTTTCACCATTCCCCTCAATTTTACCCCACATGGAACCCCCACCCCCAATCCCACCCCCACCCCCAGATAGGTTTCTGGATCCGCCACTGGATATATGTATATATACTTGTGTAAAAGGGTACTTACAATAATCCTTTGCTAATAGTCCCTGTTCAATGTTTGCTCAAGACGATTTTGTTTGTTATCCCAGCCGAGTCTTTTCACTTTCATAAATCCATCCAGGCAGTATAACATATCACTGAAAGAAAAAAAATCACAAATACTGAAGTGATTTTGAAAGTTATATTAGGTATATTTTCCAGTTGTCAGAATGTCTTAGGTGTTTCGTAAGTTCCTGTGTCGAGGTTGTTGTGGACTTAGTATCGGGTCAGTGGGGCTGATCACAATGACACAGATACAATCGGTCGGCAATACATTCACATGGCGTTGTTTGTCACATCTAATTTGCTTTAACTCCTACACTATAGTTACCCGTCCTATGTGGCGTAGTATAGATTAGGAGATGCGGGCTGTGGAGATTACGATGAACTCTTGATTACGTTAAATATACACTATGATACTAACGCCCCAGGGATCGATTTCTTAGACATCTGTTTCCCGATCAGTTCGCATATCGATATACCACGCATATACAGATGCCCTCCTCGGCAATCGCAAGGTACTACACCTCTCTGTACTTATCCGCCGCGAGCTGAGTTTGGCGGATCCTGGTCGAGTACGCCCGTAATACACTAAACACTATACAAAATACTTTTGAAAGAGTCTGGCGGTACCCGGCCGAATACGCTGCGCTCGTGATTCACAAAGTATTGCATACACTGCTAACTGGTGATTATTGGTCAAATGCAGCATTCAGGAACTTCCATACAAACAGTAGTACGCATGCCAGTTTTTCGCGGTTTCTAGGCGAGAGCACCCTTAATACTCACATAATTGTATACGGTAGGGTTTGGCATACAAGCGACGAATAAGTCCTAAACACATACACCTTTACACAATACACATGATATAATTTGTTGGATAATGGACGTACGCGTCCGTAACATACAACCCTCCACTCAATAAACAGGATACAGTTTGGTGGATAGTGGACAGGTACGTCCGTAACACACAAAGCTCCACTCAATACACAGGAAACAGTTAAGTGGATAGTGAACCTGTACGTCCGTAATACACAAACCTTTATCTAATACACAGGATAGAGTTTAGTGGATAGTGGACGTGTACGTCTGTAATGCACAAACCTTTATCTAATACACAGGATACAGTTTGGTGAATAGTGGACGTGTACGTCCGTAATACACAAACCTTTATCTAATACAACAGTTAAGTGGATAGTGAACCTGTACGTCTGTAATACACAAACCTTTATCTAATGCACAGGATAGAGTTAAGTGGATAGTGGACGTGTACATCTGTAATACACAAACCTTTATCTAATACACAGGATAGAGTTAAGTGGATAGTGGACGTGTACGTCTGTAATGCACAAACCTTTATCTAATACACAGGATACAGTTTGGTAGATAGTGAACGTGTACGTCTGTAATAAACAAACCTGTATATCTAATACACAGGATACAGTTAAGTGGATAGTGAACGTGTACGTCTGTAATACACAAACCTTTATCTAATACACAGGATACAGTTAAGTGGATAGTGAACGTGTACATCTATAATACACAAACCTTTATCTAATACAAAGGATACAGTTTGGTAGATAGTGAACGTGTACGTCTGTAATAAACAAACCTTTATCTAATACACAGGATACAGTTAAGTGGATAGTGAACGTGTTCGTCTGTAATACACAAACCTGTATCTAATACACAGGATAGAGTTTGGTGGATAGTGAACGTGTACGTCTGTAATAAACAAACCTTTATCTAATACACAGGATAGAGTTTGGTAGATAGTGAACGTGTACGTCTATAATACACAAACCTTTATCTAATACACAGGATACAGTTAAGTGGATAGTGCACGTGTACGTCTGTAATAAACAAACCTTTATCTAATACACAGGATAGAGTTTGGAAGATAGTGAACGTGTATGTCTATAATACACAAACCTTTATCTAATACACAGGATACAGTTAAGTGGATAGTGAATGTGTACGTCCGTAATAAACAAACCTTTATCTAATACACAGGATAGAGTTTGGTGGATAGTGAACGTGTACGTCTATAATACACAAACCTTTATCTAATACCCAGGATACAGTTAAGTGGATAGTGAACGTGTTCGTCTGTAATAAACAACCCTTTATCTAATACACAGGATACAGTTAAGTGGATAGGGAATGTGTACGTCCGTAATAAACAAACCTTTATCTAATACACATGATAGAGTTTGGTGGATAGTGAACGTGTACGTCTGTAATAAACAAACCTTTATCTAATACACAGGATACAGTTATGTGGATAGTGGACGTGTACGTCTGTAATAAACAAACCTTTATCTAATACACAGGATACAGTTAAGTGGATAGTGAACGTGTTCGTCTGTAATACACAAACCTTTATCTAATACACAGGATAGAATTTGTTGGATAATGGACGTACGCGTCCGTAAAACACAACCCTCCACTCAATAAACAGGATACAGTTAAGTGGATAGTGAACCTGTACGTCCGTAATACATGTACACAAACCTTTATCTAGTACACTGGATATAGATTGGTGGATAGTGGACGTGGACGTCCGTGATACACAAACCTTTATCTAATACACAGGATATAGTTTGGTGGATAGTGGACAGGGACGTCCGTAATACACAAACCTTAATACACAGGATATAGTTTGGTGGATAGTGGACGTGTACGTCTGTACTACACAAACCTTTATCTAATACACAGAATATAGTTTGGTGGATAGTGAACGTGGACGTCCGTAATACACAACCCTTAATACACAGGATACTGATTGATGGATAGTGGACGGGGACGTCCGTAATACACAAACCTTTATTAATACACAGGATAGAGTTAAGTGGATAGTGGACGTGTACGTCTGTACTACACAAACCTTTATCTAATACACAGGATTTGGTTTGGTGGATAGTGGACGTGGACGTCCGTGATACACAAACCTTTATCTATTACACAGGATATAGTTTGGTGGAAAGTGGACATGTACGTCCGTAATACACAAACCTTTATCTAATACACAGAATATAGTTTGGTGGATAGTGAACGTTGACGTCCGTAATACACAAACCTTAATACACATGATATAGTTTGGTGGATAGTGGACGTGGACGTCCGTAATACACAAACCTTAATACACAGGATTTACTTTGGTGGATAGTGGACGTGGACGTCCGTAATACACAAACCTTAATATACACAGGATACAGTTAAGTGGATAGTGAACGTGTACGTCTATAATACACAAACCTTTATCTAATGTACGTCTGTAATAAACAAACCTGTATATCTAATACACAGGATACAGTTAACTGGATAGTGAACGTGTACGTCTGTAATACACAAACCTTAATACACAGGAGTTAGTTTGGTGGATAGTGGACGGGGACGTCCGTAATACACAAACCTTAATACACAGGATACTGATTGATGGATAGTGGACGTGTACGTCCGTAACGCTTAAACCTTTATCCAGTACAAAGGACAGGGTTTGGTAAACAGTGGAAGCGCACGTCGCAACTCACCTATCTTATTTATAACGGATAGGGCAGTGTTTGGCGGATAGTTGACGTCCGTAATACTTATGGAAAAAATTGGATCGAGGACCAAAACCCTGTATAGAAAAGGCTGAAACATGTGTTTAGAATACATTTGTGTTTTTGTATGTTCAAAGTGGAAAAGAAGTGGTCGAGACCGTCCTAACACTATATAATGATGTGTTGTACTCTAACATACATGACACTGATGTTCCCCCGTTCACACGAGACACTGATGGTCACCCGTACACACGAGACATCGATGTTCCCCCGTACACACGAAACATCGATGTTCCCCCGTACACACGAAAGATCGTTGTCCCTCCGTACACACGAGACACTGATGTTCCGAGATATCGACCTCCTCCCCCCCTCCCCCGAACACGAGACACTGATGTTTTCCCGTACATACGACACACACTGATGTTCCCCCGAACACACGAGACACTAGTGTTTCCCCTTACACAAGAATCACTGATGTTCCCCCGTACAAACGAGACACTGATGTTTCCTTATACACACGAGACACTGATGTTCCCCCATTCACACCAGACATCGATGTTCCCCCGTACACACCAGACATTGATGTTCCCCGACCATACGAGACACTGATGTTCCCCGACCATACGAGACACTGATGTTCCCCCCAAACACGAGACACTGATGTTCCCCGACCACACGACACACTGATGTTCCCCGACCACACGAGAAACTGACACTGATCTTTCCCGTACACATGAGACACTGATGTTCCGCCTTACACAAGAATCGCTGATGTTCTCCCCCCCCCCCCCCCCCAACACGAGACACTGATGTTTTCCCGTACATACGACACACTGATGTTCCCCCGATCACACTAGACACTGATCATCCCCTGTACACAAGAATCACTGATGTTCCCCCGTACACACGAGCCACTGTTGTTCCCTTATACACACGAGACATTGATGTTCCCCTGTACACAAGAATAACTGATGTTCCCCCGATCACACGAGAAACTGATGTTCCCCTGTACACAAGAATCACTGATGTTCCCCTGATCACACGAGACACTGATGTTCCCTTATACACACGACACACTGGTGTCCCCCATCCACACCAGACTTTGATGTTCCCCCGTACACACGAGACATTGATGTTACCCCGTGCACTCGAGACACAGATGACACCCCGTACACAACACGACACACTGATGTTCCCCAGACACCACGAGACACTGATGTTCCCCCGTACACACGATACATTGATGTTTTCCCTTACACACGAGATACTGATGGTCACCGTACACACGTGAAACTGATGTTCCCTCGTTCACACGAGACACTGATGTTCCCCTATTCACACGAGACATCGATGTTCCCCCGTACACACGAGACATTGATGTTCCCCCGTACACACGAGACACTGATGTTCCCCAGACCACACGAGACACCGTGTTCCCCCGTACACACGACAAACTGATGTCCCCCCGTACACACGACACACTGATGTCCCCCCGTACACACGACACACTGCTGTTCCCCCGTACACACGAGACATTGATGTTCCCCCGTACACACGAGACACTGATGTTTTCCCGTACATACGACACACTGATGTTCCCCTGACCACACGAGACACTGATGTTCCCCGTACGCACGAGACATTGATGTTCCCCCGTACATACGAGACACTGATGTTTTCCCGTACATACGACACACTGATGTTCCCCCGACCACACGAGACACTGATGTTCCCCGTTCGCACGAGACACTAGTGTTCCCCCTTACACAAGAATCACTGTTGTTCCCCCATATATACGAGACACTGATGTCCCCCGTTCACACGAGACATCGGTGTTCCCCCGTACGAACGAGACATTGATGTTCCCCCGTACACACGAGACACTGATGTTTTCCCGTACATACGACACACTGATGTTCCCCCAACCACACGAGACACTGATGTTCCCCGTACGCACGAGACACTAGTGTTCCCCCTTACACAAGAATCGCTGTTGTTTCCCCGATCACACGAGAAACTGATGTTCCCCTTTACACAAGAATCACTGATGTTCCCCCGTACACACGAGACACTGATGCTCTCTTATACACACGAGACACTGAGGTTCCCCCATTCACACGAGACTTTTATGTTCCCCCGTATATACGAGACATTGATGTTCCCCCGTACACACGACACACTGACGTTCACCAGACCACACGAGACACCGTGTTCCCCCGTACACACGACACACTGATGTCCCCCCGTACACACGAGACATTGATGTTCCCCCGACCACACGAGACACTGATGCTCCCCGTACGCACGAGACACTAGTGTTCCCCCTTACACAAGAATTACTGATGTTCCCTTATATACACGAGACACTGATGTTCCCCCGTTCACAAGACTCACTGATGTCTCCCCGTACACACGAGACACTGGTGTTCCCTTATACACACGAGACATCGTTGGCCCACCGTACAAACGACACACTGTTGTTCCCCCGTGCACGAGACTTTGATGTCCCCCCGTACACACGAGACATTGATGTTCCCCGTACACACGACACAGATGGTTCCCCGTACACACGTCACACGGATGTTCTCCTTACAAGGAACACACAAACGGTTTGCCGTACACAGGGAATACAGGTGTTCTGTCGTTTACTCAGAGTCAATAAACACGCACTCCGTACACAATAGATAAGTAGCGTGATTTACGAGCTACCCTGTTACATGCCGGGTGGTCACGGTATGTTTTATGACTGCCAAACATACAATTATGATTTTTTTGATGGGGAACGATTGATTTTAAGGCGATTGTACATGAAGTACTTATCACAAGGTAAGTGCACAGATGTGTGTTATAGATCAGGTTATGAAAAACCTATTAGGTTTTGTAACTCAGTCACCGATCAAAGACACAACTTGACATATCATGCAGTGTTATGAATCATCTTGTTCAATACATCAGAGATAATTATGATAAATCATGTCGTGCTCATCGTTTTTTTTCAAAACATATTTTTTTTTTACCAGGAGTTAACTAATTATTATTGTTTTCTGATAAAGTTTGTGATTATATATACGTTTAAATAAGTTAAGACTTGCCTCCTACGTTTTGAAATACAATGTATCTCATTAAAAATATAAGAAATAATTGAACGCTAAATAGAGACCTTTTAAAGGCGAATTATAGTTGTAATATTTTCTTTCAAAGAAATAATTCTCACAGTCGAATATATATTTGTATCTCATTCAATTTTGAATAAACGTATACTGCGGATTCTCAGAATATTTACGAATGCCGTTTACACATTTAATAAGTATTGGATGGCTGTTTTGGCTTTAAAAGATATTTGTGTCTTTGAGCCGTTAACTATTAAGCAAACAAACAAGACAAGATTTTGCGGGTATCTAAACTCTCGCGAAAGAAATAACAAACTTTTATAATCTTTGCAAGATATGTAAATTGGTGATCGTCCTTCCTCGCGAATTACCGGGAAAATACATATTTCTCAATTTCTCATTTTCGGTTTTTCTCAATAAATTCTAAATTGCCTTATTGCATGTATACATATAATGACAATTTAGTTTGTTATGAATTGATATTTATATTTATCACCCAACTTTGGTAAAATGTCACAAAATTAGTTAGAATATATCAGTTATGATAAAAGTATCAAGCGTATCAGTGTAGTACCAGTGTGTAGTATCAGTGTAGTAGCCTGGTGGTTATAAATTATCAGACATTTAGAGACTTTTTGTTAGATGATCACTTTTGACCATTCTCATCAATCACGGCTACCTCCCCTCTTTATCTCTCTGCATGATAGCTTCACAGTCGATGACCTATGTAATACTTGGCGAAATCTTCAGGGTGAGGTACTGGTCATAGAATGCCTTATTTTTGGTCATTAATCAAGACCAGGGTCACAACAGAAACTTTATTGCACTCAGGGCGAACATACCATGTGTCCATTTATGATGGAGTTCGCAATGTGTCGGCAACAGCCTGCATGGTCACCGGACGACAGTGTCCACTGCTGGTGGGGTTAATTAAGGACCATTTTATAGTACCATCACATTATAATGTCATGACTTAGACATTGGAGCAGGATCCGGTCACGTTTTATTTTCAGACCTGGGGTAAACCTGAGGTGCCTGGGCAGATGAACTGATACTCATTCTTATTCGGCTGGCGCTACAGTATATGCGAAGAGACCACAGGGGAGACAACTTTGGCTTCTAGTGAGACACAATGAACCAGGCAAGAATACATATGAGATAAAAAATGGATAACTTGTTCTAATTGTAGTTTAAAATCGCCCCCAACCCAAACCCCAAAAATAAATAAACCAACAAAGAGAGGGCACACCAAAAACAACCCAACACAAATTAAGCAGGGACCGCATTTTACAATGTAGTAGTAGTATAGTGCGGTCATACAGGTCGATTTACGTCCTAATACGTTGTTACCGAGATACAAGTTCCCGAAAACAAAGTCGCAAAATTTAGCGGTCACGTGGTATATGAAGGGGGCATATAAACCTCCGGTGTAAACCTAAATCACTAGAACACCAATTTCGTCAAAACATTGGTGAATTTTGACGAAAATGGCTGAAATCTCATTTTCTGCAAGAAAGGGATATCTGCTGACTAGTACCCTGTTGTTAGTCATGCTGTCCGGAACGATATTGTATGAAATGTGCAAAAAGGACATAGGAGTTTATTTCGGGTCTGATCCAAGCTCCACAATTGTTCCCGTACTTGGGAAGATATTTCCAATTGAAGAGTTTTCAAAGAAAAGCGATATTTGAATTTAAAGGAGATTTCCTGAACTTAGATTTTCCTTCCGTGCCAGCAGAATTTACTATTTAAAAACTTAATTGAATGAATGAGTTACGGAATGTTAGTGAAACAAACATCTGAAACGGCAAGAACATGGCTAGAGATTTATTACGTCATAACATCGTAGCGTGACTGTCGGCCATAACCGGAAGTGATGAGTCAGTTGGATCTTTACCGGTCTATTCGATACAGAATCCTGTGCTAATAATTGGACAAAGAAACCACACCGATCAGCTCAATTGAAGTCTAAACACAACACCGGTATCTTTGTTGTCTTTGTAGTGGCCCTTGATCCGAGCCGTGGTGTGATTAATGTCTTTTGTGAGGTTTCAATATCGATAAGTTTGCAAGGATATTTGTTTACATCCCTGCTATTGATTTCCTCTCCATAATCGTTTTGCAGCTCGGCAAAATAATGCGGAGATGGATACGAAAGCTATACGGAGAAGCAGTAGGACTTAGCTCATCTATCACAGCGCTTCTCCACGCTCGTTTGAAGGATTTGGTCCAATAAGGACTCACCTTGACCCTCTATCCAGAAATTGCACAGAAAAGATTATATCTTCACCTGGTATCTTGTGAAAGTGATATTTCCTCTACTTTGTTATCAATATGCTGACTAGAACTGATGGTACATAATACGGCGCATGCGCTATGAACTACATGTACATGAATTGCCTTCTGCTGCAGGCGCATGTGATCACACATTGTTGTCAAGGGAAGAAGCGTTGCCCAGAAGGAGACGAGGGTACTTTTCCTTCCCATTGCGAGACTTATATACCCTGAACAGAGTGCAATTACTAGATTTAATACATTACATAACATTATATGGAAACTTTATTGCCAATGTGGTACATGGTATGTACATTTGTATGTATATATACACCGCATGCCGAGAGCAACGTCACATTTTTGGGGGCGTACCAGAGCAAAGGAAGTGGTGCTTCCATCATTTTACATGTATACTTATCATGTGATCATTCAATCAATATCAAAGATTGCATCATGTGATCTGACTAATGCTCAAAATACTCCATTGCAAAAAACAAGGCCTCAATACTAGCTTCCTTTAATGTCTACATATATTCTCACGGTATTGCCCTTTATTTCATTACAAGTCAGTAAACATGATTTACAACAGTTCGGATATTGCCCTTGAATTGCCCTGCAAAATACTTCCTATTCGAAGATATCGACGTTGAACGTACGTATTGAATACCACACGTGCATCACCGAGACCTGTATATCCGGGACACGTGCAGGGGATCGATATGGAAATATAGTTGGCCCATTTCCTTTCACTGAAATGCATATCAATTATCAACTAACCGCAAAAGTTCACCATAGTGTTAAATTCTGCATGTTTAATTGAATGGGATAAGCGTATAATAGGAACGGTTAGTGTGATGACCCGCTATAATCAGTAATCTCTCAAACACCTTTTGTGTGGAGTAATGGGAAGGGAAACGGGAACTCGATATTTGATCAAATGAAAATATTTAGTATACAATAAATCCTCTCCAAGAAACGTTGATTTGAAAATCGGCGTAAAAAAGCCAGATGCGGATGTATACACTGTATATGGACGCTTGAATTGTACCAAGTCGACCGGAAGTCATGTTATAAATGCGCGTGCGACCTGGTAGTTCACGTGTCAATGACAGTAGTTTGCACGTTATATCTGCTCATGTTTATAACTTGTCAGCTGGTCAGTTGGCTGTCTTCGTGTCCGAATTATTCGGCCAAGTGATCACTGACACTGGTCAGATTTAAGATTGAGTGATTTATTGATTTGTTTGCGTTAGATGCGGTTTGTACTTTACAAGGATAAGCACAATCGGGGTCTCATAGTGTATTGGGTGAAGTGCCGAGGATACTCGGTTGGGTTCGACGGTTTAAAGCAAACCTTTTGAAAAAAAATGCATAATGCCATTGTGGCAGTGGACCCACTTTGGGTTGGCATTGTAAAAAATATTCATTATTATCCATTCTCTTTGTGTGAAGGACGTTTCCCCATGTCCGTCCCTAACGCGCATAATCTCGTGTTCTAAAGAAGACTTGACCGTCAGGAAAAGCGCCTAATTGATACCGATTCACTGACGAAAACTAATACATTACGTTAACACGTGGGTCAGGCCGTGTATTTGTCAGTGACCGGTCCGGGGAAGACAGGGTCAAGTATGACGGACAATCACATCCCGCACAGTATGACCGAGAAGACTTTAATATTGAAACTGCGCAGAGTAATCTTTTATCTTGTGAGATCCATTTGAAAGTTTTTTTTTCCTTTATTTATTTTTAATCAAATGTATGCAAATATTAATTTCTAAGACTAGTTCATAATATTTTGTCAAATACTTTTTTTTGTATTCAAATAATTTTATTTGAAAGGATAGGAACTCTCGAAGTGACCGATATTATTTATTTGGTATTACAAAATAAAACAATTGTTTTGATTTGTCGTTTCTTTTGAGAGAGATATTTTAATTACAGATCAATCACACTCACGATGAAGCGTAACAAATATAACCAACGAGAAAACATATATATTTTAACATTTTGCCACGAAGAACATCTCTCGCCAAAACTGTTTTACGCACGAAAATATATCTCAGAGGAAACGTATATTTCGATAAGAGGAAACGTACAATTCTTAAAGTTTAATGGTATTGGGTTTTTTTCTACAAATTCTTCAACTCATACGTATGCTTTGTCTGTTTGGAGTTGTGCGTCACAACAGCTAGGGTCATATTTATGTAGACAGTGAAATGTAAGCAAATAATTGTGTGGTGATTTTTTACTTGAAATCAACACTATGTCTATTTCATTAAAAAACATAATATTGCAGTCGAATGAAAGCGATTAGATTTCTTATATTTTCAATTGACCGTATATACTATATCTCTTCCCTGTAACAGACCCAAGTGATCGGAGTTGGCATAAGATAATGGCCGCTTCCGTGGGAAGATGGCCATACTTTATGGAAAGAAGGAACGGTGCTTTTCCGTTTTATTAAATAACCTAACAGAGTGATTTTCCCTAAAGTACGGCAAGATGAATACAAACAAACCAGAACGGAGCAGACACCGGACGAGTACACGAGTCGACATTACGTAAACAGAAATAGATTTGTATAGATTAGGGTAAATTGTTTGTATACTAGCGTTTTATGTACTGGTGGATAGTTATGTAAGTGGTTACTGATTGGGTCAAATAACATTTTTATTGCTTTGTCTGATAACCTGGCATACACTCTCTGTAGAACTTTTACGATACTAACCCATTGTACCTGACCACGGTAGCAGGGTCGTATACGGTTTCCAGATCCCGACCAGACACGTGTATTGGCGAGATAAGCTCGCTCTCGGGATTTGGGGAATACCACAAAATGCTACCGTTTATTACAGTTATGGCATCGGTAAAATCGTTCTGTGTTATTATTTAAGGTTTGTTTATCGTTTTCGTTTGTCAATTTTATTGGTTTTAATTTTGGAACCCATTTTAGAGTAGGAGGGCTTTGTTGTGGAACCTCGAAATTAGACACTCTTTTATTCTTACGTGCAAACAACACGCAATCTGATTAAAATCATCTGTTACATGGCTCCGCCTGAACATCTGAATGTGCCGCGGTCAGGGTCACATTCAAGTGACCTTTAGGTGAACCAATCAGAGGCGCGCTGGCAAAAGGTTGCCAGCGAATCAGAATATCATGGTTGACAGATAAATAGCGAGGGGTATCAAACAGATTAGTTTTCCAAAACAATTATGGCAGCGGGAACTGACGTTTCTACGACGCCAAGAAAAACGGTAATAATTGCGTAGGCAACACCGCCATATACAGTCTTTCTTCTCTAATAAAGCTCCGAATATCTGTTTTCTTTTCGGGTTTCAGACGATCAATCTCAAAGAACTTTAGACCTTTCGCATCTTTCTCATCAATATCCGCCATATTTGTTACAACTCCGAGCGCCCTTTTGAAAGTGGGTCTCTGATTGGTCAAAAGTTAATGAGTATTTATAAATATAAAGGTCACCTGAACGTGACCCTGACCGCGACACACTCAGGTGTTCAGGCGTAGTACGAAGTTAACGAAGTCATATAACATATGATTTTAATCAGATTGATACAACACGCAAATATACTACTCATTGTTTTCAGTCAACAAGATCATAATGCGAACTCAAAATCAATAAATAAAGGGCAACATATAAACGAAGGAAGAATTTACACGGAGACCTTGAAAAAGTACAGGGAGAATAAATCAAACTTTTTTTTATCTTACACAAACAAATCAAATGAAAAGTCCTTTTTATTGGCATGCCAGTGGTCCTCTGCCCCATCGGCGACCCCGCCACGTAGTAAATTGAGGTCAAATCCAAATAATGTCATGTCCTCATAGCGAGAATTGTTGTAGAGGGTAGTCACAATAAACAACAAGCAACACTGTTAAGTATAATGAGGGTCCAAAAAATTAGACTATTTACCTATGCTATCAGTGGGCGACTACAAAACTAGCCCATAGTCTTCATAAACCTGTAGTTATTGTTGGTCAGCAGTTGAAATTCTACAACACCAATCACGGCCATACCATTTTAATCTGGTAACAAATGGAGCCACATAGCTGCGGTTCCATGCCGTGCAATGCACATGCACAGCCAGCTTCTGTTGTAGTTTCGATACCTTAGCGTTTGTTCGGAATGCCTACGATTGATTTTTTATCAGATATTGACCGTGCAAAGTCGTAAGTATTTCAATGCAGCCGTTGTTTAGAATTTGTTTATATACGGTCTGGATCGCAAAGGCATACACGTCTAAAAATAGAAAATGGTATGTTGATTATCCCACGATGCAATACGCTGCTTTATATTTTGATTGAATAACCAATATACATGTATATATAAAAATTAGCGTTAATAGCAGAACTACGTATGGAGTCTTGTGTGTGAACACCTTCTGACTAAACGTTGTAACGGACTCATACATTCAAAGGCCTTTGTGCACCTAAGATAAAATCATGTAGAGCATATAACGCCAATAAATGAAAAGTCTATTGTACATGCACAGGGTATACATGATGTACTTATAAACATAACCGCACGCGCGGAACTGCTGCACCTCCTTTTGAATGGTCCTTGAAACTTTTATTGGCTGTTAATTCGATAGGGTGACTCCGTAAAGTGGGATCACGCGCAGGGAGGACTTTTCCCGCCCAACCGTTACCGTTAACAGCCATCACATGTATATCTTGTCTGCTTTGTCTACTTGATCTAGGAATGTACAATGTATTTAGTTACCATGTTTCATATAAATATTTATAGTGTCGGAAATAAGATTCTAATTCCACAAACATCCTGTTTTGTGAACTTCGGCAGATTTGGGAGATCGGCAAATTCGAAAAAGCACTGATAATTAATGTTTGGCGATGTAAATGAAATTAAGTTAATCCAATATTATGGTAGTTTCGATACATAACGCCTTACATCTGGTTTTGATGTAGTCAACCTATGTTAAGTAGGATTCATTCAACTTTTAGATATTAATGTTTCCGATTCTTCTTTCACGCCATTGGTGTTGTCTACTTTCGTTACTTTGGCAATACGTCTTATTCTAGAGAGGTTCCGAATGAGGAAAATGTGATCAGAGAAACTCGAGCACGAGAGGTTAAACACCATAATTTATTGCCCTGTTATGTGATCAAATCGATCAATCCAGAATAATAAAAAAACAGTGTATCATCACGATTTTTAGCGTTATCATGTGACCTTTATAAAGGTTGCTCATCAAGTTAAAGCTATTTATTTTTTTTAAAGATGAAAAAAAAAATCGTTTTTTTTTTTTAAAAACACAGATTCATTCAAATAGAACTCTTTTTAGAAAGGAAATGCTTATTGCGGCAAGTGATTATAGTAATACCAGTAGCCTTTAGGATTTTCAGAACACATGTTTTAAGTGAATTTGCCAGCCTTGTGATACGTAATGGTTTATAAGGATACGTAAGAGTGCCCCTCGTATTTTACGGTAAGTAACCATTTTGTCATTAGGAAACTGACATGTGTCTGTTCCTCTAAAAAATACAGACGACCAATACTTTGTGTTTGGTCAGGTAATACAGGTCAAGGTCTATCATATCAGTTTAATCTCCACTGAGCATGCGCATGAACAACCTCCGGCACCATTACATGCCAGCCATATCCTGGAAGTACCCGATATGCTAGGCTAATGGTATTCCATGTCTGTCTGACCTAAAATGGACTGACCTACAAGTCTCCACAGAAAGGACGCTGTCTCCATAAACATCGTAAAATGTAGTTGTTTTGCTTTGTTTAATCCTTCCGCTATGATGGGAACCATGTTTTGTCACGCATCCGTCGATTTATATACGTAAACTGGTTTTCATCACGTATCGTCATATTAACAAGCATACAAATATTATAATAAATATTTATTCATTTGCACAATAATTATATCGATTTCTTTCATAGATTGGCAATTTTCATCTTTTTCATTTTTATATAGTTCACTTTATTTTCCTAATTCGTTTTGCTTTAAAAATGTCCCATCATTATTTTTTTCAGTTACCTTATTCCAAACCCTTGGTGTATTTACTTTAGGTTCTCCTATGGATGGAGCCAATAAGCAGAAGGTACTTGAGCAGTGTTCAAAAAGGCCAGTGTTCCAAATACCGAGGATTAGTCAAATGACCCAGGTCAGTATAGAGGTCAGCGATACAAATAGTTACTATAACAAGTATTGTATACTGTACATTTGTGATGGTAGTACACGTACTTTCGTCATTCTACGCGTAAATAAATGTTAGGTCTGTGGAGCAGTGAATTTTATTTCCCGGGCATTGTTGGAGACAGCAATCAACCTACACGGATACTTCCTGTTGTAGTGTCTGAAACAACACCATGTCAAGGACACACGAACAAAACCGCGTACTAATAATGATTTATTTTATTAAAGTGTCACATATTGATCTACATATAAAGACAAGTAACACGTACATAAAACTAGATCAATATCCAGCCAAAGTTGATGACTTATGAAACACTAATAATGCCATAATATACCTCCAAATAAGTGTCACTAAATTTAAAAAGACTAATATATTTGTCAGCTTATCATAGCGTATTATTAGTTATTCTGGCACATTGATGTCGAAGACACTTTGACTAAAGAAACTCCAAAAGACAATAATATACCTTAAAATATGTTTCACCAAAATTAAAACCAAGATTGTTCAGCTATAAGTTATTTCAACACATTAATGTCACTTATGAGACTCCAAAAGGCAATAAATCTTTGACACTGAAACTATCTAGCGTCCATCTTGTTCCGGTTTCTACGACATTCTTAAAGTGAGTCCCGATGATAAATACAGAGGCATTTAAAAAGGTCTTTAGAGAAATTTTTGCATTTTTTGAAAATCAAGGAATAGATCAAATAGAAATAGACATAAGTATATTCCGTCTTTGCGTATTGCAGAGTTATCTTCTCTTGGGAGCAGGTATTGATTGTTACGTCCCTTGTTTGTGAGAGTAACGTCATCAATTTTTGAGAAAACGACATAATTTTCTCGCGCAAACCAATGACGTAACAATCAATACCTGCTCTCAAGAGACGATAACTCTGCAATACGCAAAGACGGAATGGTACTTTGGTGCGATGGTATATAAAGTCAACCTTTGTTGTGAGCCTACTCAGAGAGGGTTTCATTGTGTATAGATTTAGGGAAGAAAGAGTATTTATAGATGTTCTTTGTAGCAGCAATGGTGTCTGAATGATTTCTGGTTTGTGAGCGTCTGCAGTCTGGTTCTGGAGTCTGCAGAGAGAAATATGTTTGATAGATTTATTGCGACATGACTTATTGAGAAAGGCTGTTCCAAGATGTTGTGTTGATGTCCTTGACACGGTGTTATTCATGTTGATTTTACATAACGTGACCGTGACAAAGGACGGTGTCAATATTCGGCCGCAATCTTCATTCTTGTACTTTTTTTTATTTACCATAAATAGGAACGTATATATGAAAAATTACTTCAGATATAATTAGTCTGTTTTCCACCTTTGGACAAAGGAGACCTCCTTGTATAACACCAAACAGAGGGAAGTGATTGCGTAATAAAGAAATAAACGTATTTCATGATATTTTCTTTGCAAAAGTATGTTATATTTTTATAAGACAAAAGGCCAGTACCTGGCGACTGCTCCTTGTAGGCCTCGAACCTGCGGTGGAGGGCTAGTGGTAGCAGAATGTCAGAAACCACTTGGCCATCGCGGCCCCATGATATAAATAAAGCTTTTAAAGTGATATGTCTTCAACACCACGTTTAACCAATGGAAAGAGTTTGTGGAGAGGTCATTTGGTGAAAAAAACAATAAGATTAAAAGATTTCCAAATGGGAGATACTTTGAAATATATACTTTCACCTTAGTATCGCTAGCTTTAACAAATTCTCACTTCCGATAATGTCATTCTCACAAATAAGGGTGTTATGTGTTCAACCTGTTACAAACACTATTTTCAAAGATGGTCATTGGAATTGAAGTGCGACGAAACTGTCGGTGTAAACTTAGAACACAATTGAGGCTCGACAATGATAATGATGATGGTGTAGCTAAGTTCGTGTCAAGCAACTTCCATTTAAAGGTGTTTCATATGCATAAGAAATATCTGACTTGTGCACTGTTCTACGTGTCCCCCCCCCCCCCCCCCCCCTCATATCTGCAGTGTCCACCCGATGCAGAAGTGTATAAATATGAGAAATCAGCATCATTTATAAAGCATTCGAATTAAAAAGATTCTAAGACAGTTTTAACGGTATTAAAAGTTTTTGAAATTTGACATGTTGAATATTAATGTTGACCAACTGTTCGCGAAATATAAAAAGCTCCCCTCCGATAGAACTATTTGAATAAGGTGTACAAAAATATAGCGGGGTTGTTTTTTTTTGGGGGGGGGGGGGGGGAATTTTTTTATCCCCCCGCCATAAAATGGGGATCAAAGTGGTTCGTAACATTTTATAGAACAGCAAACCATTCATGTCTTACATACATTTTCTAGTTTCAATAAAGGTTTATAGATTTTTGTTTTCACTAAAATTCAACACATTTGACATGGGAATAATTCTGGATTGTGACATACATGAAATTATAGTAAAGACATATCTCCCATTTGAATTAATCAGGACGGACTTTTAATAATGACAATGGCGTTAACAAGGAGGTCCTATTTATCATCAAATAGGTTATGAAAATTGCATGTCCGCTTTTAAGCCATTTATACCGATACCTTATTGTTATTACCAACAATGAAAACATAATGTGAGCTAATGTTAATTTTCCATATTTTACGGTCAGACGACATGATTACAATGTACATATACACTTGTACAATGGATGTGACCTGCACTTAAAGGGGAAGATTCGAAATTGTGTCAACAGGACAGCGCAAGCATGTTCGAATCGGGTATGGGTAAAATTTGAGGGCGATATCAATATGATTCATGGTGTTTGTAACTGTGCAACTTAAATCAAATACACACTATTCTATAACCTAAAATTACCGATGTATACCCCATAGTAAAATACCAGAGACACTTGTCAATTTTCTGCATTTTGTTTGAGATTTCCTTCTTTGTCAGAAAAAAAATATATATTGTCGGTCAACCTCTGTCCGTGCACGTACTACTGGACAATTGGCGCTACTCGCGCTTGAGTGCTTGTGTGTTCGCATTGTACGCAGATGTAACGAACCCGCTAGCTCTGAATTTTAGTGTTGCTTTGATGACGTCCGGATATGTCGTCCGACACTTGCCCGGGCTTTAGTGTATCCAATTGGGACGGATCGTTTACGTCACAAGCACGTGACATTATTGGCAATCTCTCGCTCGATGCTGATTAGGGATTGAATGTAATTGTAAACATTCCAATATGAAATTAAAATATAAAATTGATATGCAGGACACGCTATTTTTTCTAAATTACCTATAGTTGTAAGAGGTTATATATCAATACGAAACTTGACAAATGAAAAAGAAAATTTCATTCAATAATACCTTCGCTCTATGATGTAATCAAATATTTTATCTCAGCCCTTGTGTAAACCAATAAATGGAACATGTTTGATGCACTCCCCAACATCCTTAACAACCCCTCGTTTCACGGTCATTACCCAGGGAACCTACGCAGTGTGGTCACAGTGGATGTAGGTCGTGTCTAATAAAGAAATTGACATGCGGGTTTCCGGGTGATTAATTACTCTCTAATTGATCTGAACAGTTTTAGAAATACACACACATTATTGATTAACACTCTCATTAGGTTACGGAGTTTAAGATAGCAGCACGCGCCAGGGCAGAGATGATCAGTACTACAGTACCTCGTTATGGTATAAGCCAGCGAATGGTACTCGTACATATGTACCTTCATTCAGAGCTGCAAGATAATGTACAGATTTAAATGACTTGTTAATTATTTTCACCAAACCCTGGACAATCCAAAATCTTGAAGCACATTCTTCGAACTTCCATGTTTTTGTTCAAGACGATCGCCCCAGTCCAGATACATTATCTGTTTCCGTTTTCAACCAGAAAATTCGTTTTAAACACAACTGGTTTGAAATCCCCTTAACCAAATGCCCATATAGTAGATGTACCTGTTTCAACGGTTTGTGAGAGACAGCAATTTGCAACAGGACATACAAAATGCAACGACCAGATACAGATTCGAGGCCGGGACCTCTTTTCTTTAGACCGAAAGAGACCTTTTTATCGGAAATCGCTCCAATACTTAGATCAGCTGAAGGCGTATAAGTGGTACATAAACATATGCGAGGGACGCTTACAGAACCACACCAATACCGTGGCCATTGCAAGTTGTTGCGAGGAGCCTATCAAAGTAGGTTGTGTCCATATTGTTTCCTCTTGTTGTCCTAAATAAGGCTACATACTGGCCAGTGGTCAGTCAATTGTGTGAGAGAATTGATGGAGAGCCCTTGCCATGTTGCCAGCTGATCTGTCTATTATACAGATTGTAAGGACTCGGCCGGTCTATATTATCCCCGCCACATTTTATTACATTAGTGCCGATTCGATTTGTCAATGGCGTCATTGTGAAGGGAGGACCTGGCCATGGTAGAGTTAGGCTGTCATCTGTGTCAGCACGATGTTTGGACACAAATTACCACCACTTGTCGGAATATCGGCTGGGACGTGACAAGCCTTACTTCCTGTGCAGCCTCGCTCTCAATTGTCCGCGCCTGTGTAAAGCGGTTTTTATTTATTTCCTGTCAATCACATTTTGGCTTGTCAAGCCCATTACGGCCGATCCGCTCTCAGCAGCTTTGTTTGCCTTTATATGTCTTATTGAATCACGATCGACGGGTTGAAGGCATTTGGTAAGAATTCAATATTACGACGCGTAACAGTTTAGATTCAATAAATATGCCGAGAGATTATAGATTTAATATATCCTAATGGCTAACGACAATATCAAATATTGAGACTCGCTTTTGATCACTGAGGACTGAAGGTTGGGAATTCTACTTTATTCGCCAACTTGACTGGAAACCACGTGATTTTCTGAATTAATTTACGACACTGCATGTGAAAAAAAATAGAAAACTTCTGTAGTTGGGTTTTGAGTGCAAGAAAACACTTTAAAAACCAGATTCAACTTTATAGATTCTATGTTCTTCAGATAAATTAGATAATTTGTATCACTTCAAAAAGCGATAAGTGTGTTTAGAATTTAACTACCCCCAATTAAACATTGCGTAAATGTTAACAAAATCCGAATGTGAAAGAGATCTACTTTGAGGTAATCACATTTAATAATTTATCATGTTTCAGCACAAGAAAAGAAAACCAGAGGGGATATTGGATTAGTTGTGCTATAACTATAAACAGACTAAATGGAATGGCCCTACATTATGTAACGTTTTTCACGTTTACTTAAAGGTACAGCGCGCACGGTAAACCAGACATGCAACACATGCCCAAGACACATGCTTCCACAGAGCTTAGACAATTTGTGTGGTCTTCCACTCATGCACAAGCGTACAGAATTCTGCTTCATTTCTTATTTATAAAAGAAATTGAATTCTTTCGGCTATAATTGTTGACGTCCACAAAAGTAATCTACGTTGAATAGGGATTGTGTCCCGACGTAGACAATCTGGAGTTTGGCCGACAAATCGAATACGAATCGGACACACAGAAAATAATGTGCATATGGACGAGGCTATATACAGGAGAAATAGTTAGGCCGGCCATTGTGGGGACAGGGCCAGCCGCTGGAGCTAGTCTTGGCGATAGCCTTGTTCATATGGACCACGCCCACACACCGATAAGTATGCTTACCGGAGGCGGATTGGATTTCTTGCGTATCCGACGATAACATCGTTTCTTGACAAACGAAAAAAGATAGCAAACTTGTTACATGTAGATTTTCACTGTAGTGTCCAAAAATATATATGGAGTTCGGCTGCACCAAGTGAAATACTGTTTTTTCTTTTTCAGCAGTGTAGAGCAACATCGCTTATTTACATGACATGTAATTCAAATCTCGATACAAGAATTATCAGTCACAATGGAACGGTAAACAGTGTTACTTACCAATATGTTTCTTCCTCGATTTCCAACATTTGGAAATACATGTTACACACCTGCCCGGAAGCGCAACTGCTTCGCCACTAACCAAGCAAAGCTCGGACGTCAGGCAGGCGTCTGGTGAAATAAGTCTTAACGCATAGTTTAGCAATAGTAAGATATGCTGGTGTTCAAATAGAAGTTACAAACAATGATTCTTAATTAGTGAACAAACTCGCAACATTCCATCCCTAAGAGTTGTGGCGTTTATTGCCAATGTTTGAAAAATGCTCATTATGTGGTCATGTTAACTTGTCTTACCAGATAAAGCCAAAATTGATCCCCTTATCCTCACAATATCTTCTTATAAATTCGCAAACGACTGTCCGAGTCATCATTCTTTGATTATGATGTGTAAAGCGACGCCCAAAATTGCATATCGGTAATTTTGTATATACATGTATGGTAAGCATGTCTATATATGTGTGTATGGTATGTGTCAATTATTTGCAAGTAGACATAATCACGTTCTCCAATTAAAAAACATGATAATGGTATTCGACAATTTTAGAAACTGTAACCTTAGATCGACAATATGTAAATAACTTTGTTATCGTTTTTTTTTAATTTTGACTCCAACAGTTATTGTAAGTTCATAAGAAATCGGGTGACTAAGACGACACCTCTAAAAAGTAAGAGTAGGGAAATGATAAACGTGTTTATCAATGGTGGCAGCAGATCAATGTTGGTTTATTCGTTGATCCCTTGTGAGACACCGATGACCCCTGTATAAGTCGCCCCTTAAAAAATGTAGTGGGCTACAGCAGGTCCATGCTTCTCTTGAAACAATATTATATCAATTAAAAATATGTCTGTTATATATACATGGACAACGGGTTACATTAGAGGAAATGGTACGTTATCTGAATGCTTCTTCGGTCACCTCCGTAGTTTACGCTTGTGACTCTCGTGACACAACAGATCGCGTTGTGAAAATGTTCGCGTTGTGACTCTTGTGACACAACAGATCGCGTTGTGGAAATGTTCGCGTTGTAACTCTTGTGACACAACAGATCGCGTTGTGAAAATGTTCGCGTTGTGACTCTTGTGACACAACAGATCGCGTTGTGGAAATTTCCGCGTTGGCACTAGTTCTTAAACATATATATATTCATATTGTACATATCTATCATCTATATAATCTATAAACAAATACACGACTGTGGATATTTTCACGATTTACTCAAGACAGAAACCGCGATAAAATTCACCGCGAAAATTTCCATTTTTACAGTAATGACTCCAACACGAATAACCACGACGGGATCATATCCTGTAACGCTTGAAGAAAGACAAAAAAAGGTTGCTATCTTGTTTCATATTTTCTTTTTCGTGTTAACGTGTATATGCGCAAGTCGTTTAACCATGTTATCTCTCCTGGCTCTTTTTATTTCGGTATTTTTCAGCCGTGAAGACTATACAATGTATTGATCAATCTACCATAACAAACTGGAATATAGACAATGCGACCTGAATGGCTTTGGTATATTTCAAGTCTTACAGTTGGCAAGCAGGAGTACATACTGTATGTAAATATGAAGTCTTGACCTCTTCGAAAGTCCCTCAAAGCCTGGGTATACATAAATAACGAAACGTTAATTGCTTCCTATTCCTATCTAGCGTAACACTTCCGTATCTTGCAAAAAACCTAAACAATTCCGACCGTATCTGTTGCATGGTACATGCCGTCTCGCAAGGCCTGAGTGTTGCTTGTCTCTGTAAGACCCTGTCGTGATCAAATTGCATGGATGTCTATCTAAAGTTTTTTTCTTTCGTAGCAGAACATTGCAAGATAAGAACATCATCAGATGGCTTCTGTATTTTATATCTACTTCATTACATCACCACTAAGATATTGCGTCATTATGTCCGGCCGAGCAGATCACCGTGCACGATATTAGAGACTTTATCTTTGAAAATCTCTATGTGTATTCTGTGTCCACGAGGAGGGTCGTCAATTTATACTCCAGGACGGCCATCACTTGTGTATACTGGGAGGACCGTCATGTATGACCATGAAGAGGGCCGTCATCAGTGGGCACAAGGAAAGCCGTCATCTGTAAACGAGTGGAGGGCAGTCATGTATGTCCATGAAGAGGGCCGTCATCAGTGGACACAAGGAAAGCCGTCATCTGTAAACGAGTGGAGGGCAGTCATTTGTGTCCAAGAAGAGTGCCGTCATCAATGGACAGAAGTAAAGCCGTCATCTGTATACGAGTAGAGGGCAGTCATGTATGTCAACGAAGAGGGCCGTCATCAGTGGACAGAAGGAAAGCAGTCATCTGTTTACGAGAAGAGGTAAGTCATTTATGTCCAGAGATAGGGCCATCATCAGTGGACAGAAGGAAAGCCGTCATCTGTATACGAGCAGAGGGCAGTCATGTGTGTCCATGAAGAAGGCTGTCATCAGTGGACAAAAGGAAATCCGTCATTTGTATACGAGTAGAGGGCAGTTATTTATTACCATGAAGAGGGCCGTCATCAGTGGACAAAAGGAAATCCGTCATTTGTATACGAGTAGAGGGCAGTTATTTATTACCATGAAGAGGGCCGTCTTCAGTGAACAAAAGGAAAGCTGTCATCTGTATGCGAGAAGAGGGCAGTCATTTATGTTAATGAGGAGAGCCGTCAAATATTTGCACGAGGGAGATCGTTATATGTGTCCACGAGTTAGGCCGTTATCAGTGAACACGAGTCATTTTTGTACAGATGATGTACATAAATATGACATTTGTGCCAATAAGCAAGACAGTCATCAGTGACTGCGAGGAGGTCCGGGAACTGTACGCAGGAAGAAGAGGACCGTCATCTGTGTCCATGAGTTGGGCCGTCATCTGTGAACACGAGGCGGGCCATCATCTGTACACAGCAAGATGACTGTCTTTTGTGTCCATGAGGAGGGCCGTCATCAATGAAAACCATGAGGGTCGTCATATGTGTCCATGAGGAGGACCGTCATCTGTACGCATGAAGAAGAGCACCGTCATTTGTGTCCACGATGAGGGCCGTCGTCTGTGTACAAGAGGAGGGCCATCATCTGCACACAGCAAGATGACTGTCTTTTGTGTCCACGATGAGGGCCGTCATCTGTGTACAAGAGGAGGGCCATCATCTGTACACAGCATGATGACTGTCTTTTGTGTCCACGATGAGGGCCGTCATCTGTGAACACGAGGCGGGCCATCATCTGTACACAGCAAGAGGACTGTCTTTTGTGTCCATGAGGAGGGCCGTCATCTGTGAACACGAGGCGGGCCATCATCTGTACACAGCAAGAGGACTGTCTTTTGTGTCGATGAGGAGGGCCGTCCTCACTGAACACCATGAGGGTCGTCATATGTGTCCAAGAGGAGGGTCGTCATCTGTACGTATGAAGAATAGCACCGTCATTTGTGTCTACGAGGAGGGCCGTCATTTGTGCACACGAGTCGGGCCATCATCTGTACACAGCAAGAGGACTGTCCTTTGTGTCCATGAGGAGGGCCGTCATCTATGTCCATGAGAAGGCAGGTCTTTATCTGTATATTAAAATAGGACCGTCATCTGTGTCTACGAGATTGTTGGTCGTCGATGTTCATGAGGAAGGTCGTCACCTATACCAGGATAGCAGGCATCAATTATTTGCAATATATGTACAAAAGATGAATAAAAGAAATGTACGCAGCGTAAAGAAGAATGAACGGCGTTTCAACTTATCACCTATACTTATATGTGATTAATATACCTCTACTTTAGTTTCTCTACATAAAATAATTGGTTAAATCGAATATATCCCCACTTTTGCCTGATAGTGTTTTAGTCCTGTGTGTTAGTCTGGGAACTTAAACACACCTTCTGAAATAAGACAAACCTTCACTCGGGTGTTTCATGCGAGAAGTTGGCGGAGCTTGAAGCGACGCGCATTTGGCTCCACTGCCATCAAAAGAGTAGATGGGACGTGAAGCTATACAGCTTATGGTTCACAAATATTTTAAAACCATCTCTCCGGTGTACATTGGTATAATGAAACGGTTAAAGTATTGGTTGAGGGATATAGCAAGTTTCTGGTGTCCCTAGACCAGGTCTATTTCCTTCGCCTCGGGAAATAGACCTGGTCTAGGGACACCAGAAACTTGCTATATCTCTCAACCCATACTTTAACTGTATACTTACAAATGTTTTCCGGGATTGAAGGTATTTTTTAACAGTATACCTGTACTAGTAACTATTGGGCAAATGTGTCAACTTACAAAAGTAAATACACAAGGGCTATTTCATAATGACAGGTCTTTTTAAAGAATATATACCTAAGACAATTCAACCTCTGTGTCATTATATTACCACTGGTACAAATGCTTTTCACGTATCAAAATGGTCCTATTGACCATTATCTATGTACATCAAGAGTATATGCAGACGATCTAGGACGTGAGTTGTCCTTTTTAAAAGACATAATTTTTTATTACTGTATTTCTTTCGTTAGTATTAATTTAATAACGGCGCTCGATTCAAATACGGGTACACCATTTAGATATATTTACATTCTGTATGCTCTGACCCATTGACAAAAATTACATTCATAAATGCATAACACAGGTGTTCATAGAATCTCAGCACGTGGGAACTGATAGTAACCTGATCACACTGCGTAGTAATACACTACAAAAACTACTCACTCGGAACGACCGACCTAGATGCTTAATTCTTACATCTTAAAATATTATTGAACTGTGCTTTGTGAAATATCCACGTATTCACGTGTCCTGTGCTACAAATAAACATTGAATATGGAACTACATTTTGTTGTGTTATTGTTGTTGACGGTTGCTAAGATCTCTCACGATAGTGTCACATTTCCCCGCGAAAAAACACTGTTCTCGCCACTGCGTTGCACCCGTGTATAAGCAGGAACAAACCCTGTTTATTTGTTTTATTCGTTGTTATATCGATCCACTGAAAGGATTCGTCAATGTAAATATAAGGAATGATATTTATTTTTTCAACATTTATGAGGTCATAACAACAATGGGTTTTTGGACATATTTTACATGAATCGCTAACGCGATTCATTCAATATGTCCATAAACCCATTGTTGTTATGACCTCATAAATGTTGAAAAAATAAAAATCATTCCTTAAATAACTGAAATATTACTTTACCATCCTGATAAAAAAAAAAACATCAGTCATTTTTACTGTAACCCTTCTGTGTGTCCCAAATATAATAATATTTATAATGATTGTTTTATTTCTATCAATATGAATTCATTTCGACAGTGACGAGGCGTTTCTATAAATAACCTATGGAATTGGTTTAAGACATCGGATATCTTATATAGCTCCAGGCTGTGAAACATTGTACCAGTTTATATATATATGTCAGACATCAAATTACTGTCGCAGTGTGTGTCACTTATCTATATAGCGGCTGATTGTTTCACTGTTTTTTTCAATCACATTTTGATCCTTTCATCTTTTCGTTTAACCGAAACGAAAAGGCAAGTTGTGAAGCAACTTAAGGGTACACACCAGTCACCATGTGCGTCTCATTCATAATTGCTCAGAAGTCATATTTTCTTTATAGAACAATTTAAAACTGTTTATTGACGCCTCGGGCTCCATTTTTCTGAAGACGATTTTATAGTTGCATGGATGTCGCAGCCGGATGAGCGCAGATACCGTAATGACCGTTTCTGTGCCGGTCCGGGTGTTGATTTCACTACTAATGATAAAGTCACCGGCGACAGAGACCGATCAGTTTACAATTCCGTCACCTCCTTCCGCCATTATCACTGGTAGTTTGACTTCACCAGATACAAACGAACGTTCTTAGGCCGTCATTTTATCGCCAAAATCTAAACCAGACAACCAAATCAGAGCAGGTAATGAATCAGAAGAAAGCCTACCTCGCTCGGTTTGACCGGAAGTTGATTATCATGTCGTGCTGCACGTGCAAAATCAAATCTTTGTCACATAACAATGCATGGCACGATTTTGATTGTAAACCGGCATCATGGACAAATTCACTATATGATAAACAACAGGATGAAAGAAGAACCAGTAAAGTGATTAAAAATATTCACTCCGGCGCCATTTGGACATCCATTCCGGCTTTACCGCCCCCTGTCAACAGATATGATAACTAACCGTTGTACTGTAATGTAGCGCTTTCCTAAAATAAGAGTTTTCATTTCTTTCATGTGAATAAAATGAAACGTTATGTTATACCAAATCGTTTCGGCGAGATAGCACGGTATGTTATTTGGTCCCTGAGCATGAATTTCAGTATCATCTGGCTCAAATAATGATCATTAACAGTTTTCAATCACGCCACAAATGTGTCTTTGACAGTTGAACCTTTACATCAATGTGAATGTAAGGGCTCGAGCAACATTTCGATAAAGGGTTTCCTATAGTAGAGCATAAAGTAAATAAACTGTGGTCTGCTGTCCGTAGATTCACTGTAATGCTTTAGTTTTTGTCCGGTCTGAATTAGTTTTAGCAGGTATTTTAGGTTAGATCGGCGGGTGATCCTTGAAAGTTCCTTACGTAAGTTTCAATACTAAAGTGACTTAAAATGTTCCGGTATTAAATTATGAAGTATACCTGTACTGCTAAGATCATAGCATCACCGTTTGGTTATAATGCTGGGAGCAGCGGTAAGGTTCTTTACAGACTTAACTTATAATTAGTAATTCGACCTAGCGTGTGATGCCGATCCCTAAAAAAGTCGGCCTGCAGCTCAATCTCCGCCGGAACGGGTCACGGGTCGAGGTCACATGACCGGAGACCCGCCAGAGGACGTCTTACGCTACTCGAAAAATAAATCTACATCAGCTTCAAATGGCAAAACTTTAATGAGTCAATCTGTGGAAAAGGTGGAAATAATGTAGAAACCTAATATCACAGGTACTTACGAACCAAACCTTTGATGATAACACTGGTACTGCTAACTTAAGTTTTGAGAAGAATTTGAATAAAAGGATAAACATGTACCAGACCATAGCGTGCTATTTTTGGCAAACTACTTTATAGGGATTTTACTTCAATATGGTATCAATGTTTACAAAACCAGTAAAGCTGTCTTTTGTCAATATCACATGAAAACATTTTATGTCAAGATAGTCAATGAAAACAAAATCTGTTACGTAAAAGACATACCCCTATTAAACATCCCTTGTTATAGTCTTGTGTATACAATAGATTAATTATCTGTCGTCCCAAACATACATGTACAAATTATTCTTAATTGAATATATATGTTTTAGAAATATCAACATTGTTTTTCTGAAGGTGCAACATTTAAAAATAAAATTAAAATAAAATTCATGGTTTTATCCCGCTCTTAGTCAACACCCCCTACTAAAACGCACTTTGGGCAATATCAGCGCACAATCTCCACATACTCTATCAGGGTACCAATCCGTTATATTTACATGTTTGGGAAAAACAGTTATTCATTTATTCATATTATGTCTATTTTGTGTACTTCATTTTGTTATTGAAATTACTCGATCAATTTACTGTTACAAACGTTGTCATTTGACGGACGAAATCGTCGAACATTAACACATGACGAGGCGAGTGAGTGCAGTCAATATGAGTTTTTTGAAAGGAATGAATAATTTCCAGAATTATGTTTCTTTATTTTGTATGGGTGAAGAATGCGCAGCCAGATAACAAACATTACTTATATTTCTATGCATGTCTTCTCGGAATGAAAACCTAAAACCTGAAATATTATGAAAAACCATGATAGATAATTCTTTAGTGGATGTCCTCTATATGACAAATGCGATGCATTATTTGCTTTGATTACACTATAGAATCCGGGAATACATGATCTACATGTACGAAACAGCAATAAAACTACCACAGCTTAAATGTTTGAGGACAAAATCCGAACTTAAAGTCGACAGCGACAGAAATAACTGAAGGAGCACCAAAAACATACAGGAGATCATAAATGCCCGGCCTTCCGATACCACTTCATTACTTCTTATTCATTTAATACGCTAAACGTTTTACAGTATTTTGCAAAATGGTTATGAAAAATCAAAGTTTTAAAATTGTCTTTTAATTGATATCAGAATCCGGGCCAATTTCGGTAGATCCTCCACTTCTATCTAGAGCTGTGGAAAAGGGACCAAGGCTTTTTAGCTCACCTGGTCCAAAGGTGAAATTTCTTAAATAAATGAGAATGATTCCACCACTGGGGCCAGGGGGCGGGGCCCTTAAGGGGCCCTTAGCTAAACTTGCTTTAAAACGCATCGCCTGCTTAACGCCAGAGAGGATTTCAACCAAATTCAGTCTGAAGCATCACTAGGGGAGGGCAATCGTTTCTTAAATAAATGAGGTTGGTTCGACTCCTGAGGCCAGGGGGGCGGGCCCTGAAGGGGAACATAGCTAAATTTGCTTTAAAACGCATCTCCTCCTAAACGCCAGAGAAGATTTCCACCAAATTTGCTCTGAAACTTCATTGAGGGAGGGCAATCATCTCCTAAATAAATGAGACTGGTCCGACCCCTGGGGCTAGAAAGACCGGGCCCCAAAGGGGAAAATTATGTAATATTTTGCTTTAAGACGCTAATACCCCCTAATTGCCTGAGTGGATTGTACAAAATTTGGTCAAAAACATTATTGAGGAAGAACAAACATTTCTTAATTGAATGAGGTTGATTTGACCCCTGCGGTCCTAAGAAACGGTACTGCTAGATTATCATATTATATGGGGTGGTTTTCATAAATTGTTAAAAATTGGTTTCTAGGTTTTTAAAAGCTTACAGTTGAATAAAAATTAAATATTGTCTAATTACACCCTGTAATATGACATATAACTTATTTCAAAATCTGTTAACATGGCAACTCAATGGAGGCCTCTGATTAGTTGAAAGTCAGATATTGTGGTCCCAGTTGGGTTAGAACATAGATCTTGTCTGGTTTTGAGGAAATTTCATATAAAGATGTACTAATGCATTCAGTTGTAATGACTGAAATATAAAATCAGGTGAGCGATACAGGTCCAATGGACCTCTTTTTATAGAATATAGCATGTGTTTAACTGAATGGTGGTGAATGGTAAGATAGGACCTAGGTGCCTAACAGCCCCTATTGCAACGTTTTGTATCTCAATCTTTTCTATCTCAACAACTGTTTTAGATTCTTGTTGTTTATGTAAGACCACGTGATATGTCATACTGTAATGTACATACATAGTGTAACATGATGGAAAAAGGGTGTATTTAAGAATGGCCCAATCGCCAATGGACAACGTTGTCATAAACAAAAAATCCGGTTTGGGCTTCACGGTAAGTACGTACGTGGTTGCATAATACAAATGTGACTGGCATTACTATCAAAACACGTTTCATCCATACGTCTACATTTCTACCATAACCTTCAGTGTTATTACAAACTGTGTTCATTATGTAAGCCGTGGTCTCTATCTGTTGAAAACTTGGTAGTGTCACATGTCAATACCATTGAACAACACAGTGTGACGCTATTGATTGGATGACAACCTGGTCTTTGATCCGAACTACTTTTTCCGCGCGTGGTCTTCTGCAAGTGTCAACAATGACAGAATTGATTCCACGTCCCTTTTGCCGGCGGTAAGGATTGGCGATATGGTGGTGTTATGGGTTGGTCGTACAGGGGTTGACGTCCTATTAGCAACTAAGGTCATTTAAGGACGTGCCTCCATGTGTGTTGTGTGTGCGAGCATGTGGGTATATCTGCCGGAGGAAGGGTACTTTGATGTATTTGCCTCCCTGCGATAGCGTGGATCTAATGCCGACTTCATAGTGCTATATCATTGAAATACCACACAGAAGGCACCGAGCAAAGCATTCCGCTCGGTCACATTATATCGACATTTGGTTAACCATTACTCATAACCCTACATGCTGAACGTTAAGCAGTGAATAACAACATTAAGGACTTTGGTACACTGTATGTCCCGGCCTGGAGACAGAACCCATTGCTTTCCAAACCTGGAAAAACGCTCAACATTAAAGCCAAAAGCGAGGTATTGCCAATTATGGCGCTAGTAAATATAAGATAATGGAAGTTAAGCGTAGAGAGAATTATAAAGATCAAACATATAACAATGGGTGAAGCAGATTTATTTTGGTCGCTTTTGTGCCCCAAAGTAGGGGACACAAAAGCAAATCCCCAATTCTGCAGGGCGGTAGCACATTAGTCGCCTTTTACTTTACATGCAGTGGGAAAACAGCAGGTGTATTCTTTTCTCGATCTCCGACCTGCTGGGGTGTGGTGTTTTGTGTTGTGTAAGGGGTCAGAAGTTGTAAGTCGATCTAAACACATCTTAAGAAATGTCTTCCAAAATTTAAAATTCAATTAGATTATGAAAAACGAAACGAAAGAGTAATCTTACTAAGACTATGTTTTGTGTGGGTAAGATTTCTGCTACTCTCCGGCTAGTCTTTACTTCGCAAAACCGGTGAGAGACATGTAGCGGAGAAATAATATCATTTATCGATTAATTTAATCAATCTTGTGATAGATTTTAAGCCAATCAGTGCGTATTTTAAAACAGACTGCGAAGCGTCGCATTGACAAATATGAAAATGTCGACAAACCACTACAATTTATACGCTATACAATGTACAAGCAATTTCAATGGTTGATTTAAATATAGTGAACAAGCAACGTGTTTTTTTTTATCAAATGAGGCCTTTAGCTGACGCAATGACGCAATAACGTGAATCATAAAAAACTTACAGTGACCATCCTTAAGCAGAATGTAGGCGAATCGATAAACTATGCCTCGTTAAGATCGTTGTCTGATCATTAAGCTATGCTATATATGTTGTGTAACAAAATAAAATAAAATTATACTAAGTCACAAAATTCTCCGATCTTTTATCAATCTTAAGCATATCAATTCGAAAAGACGATTTCTCTGTTCTCCGTAAATCAAAAAAAAAGTTAATCTATTTTTTCGGGAAGACATTAACAAGAAATTAAGTTGCATGTGTATTCGCCCAAGCATGTCAATTCCGCACTGAAACCCCACACTTCTGGACCATGCTGATTTTACCATTCTGTCAAATAAATCAACTTTACAATCAATGCATAGGTTTCAATATGCATTGCGTCTTGGCTGCAAAATAAATCGTTTTACAGTAAATGATATCGATTAGGTATTGTGACTTTTATCATAAAGCAAGTAAAATCGTTGTAGCCAATTTAAGCTACCTTCCTCAAACATCAATCAAAGTTAAAATATCGTTATTGTAAAATTAAAGTAGGATGACATCGCATTCAGAAGACTTAGACATGAAATTAGACTTTTTACCATTTTTTCAAAACCAATTAATGCTCCGAAACGTTGTTGAAATATCCTTATGGAAAATATAATTGTCTTTATAGAATATATCACGTTTAAGATAATATGAGGTAATTGGTTTTCTTCCATAAGTACCATGTCCATTGATCATTTTGCAAGCGTTGTTTTAATCATTACCAAAAATGCTATTTTTGGCGAAAAGCCCTTTGAAATCAGTAAGTTTTTCCAATATATTTGTATATAACGCCTTCACAGTTTTTTTTTGTAGAATTTGTACCTATTAACTACGTCCATCACTGACGTCATACAGGATGGCGTCATAGTTTGGTGGATGTTGGACACCACATACTACTATGTACATATATCAGCATGCCAGTAGGAACGCATATCGGTCATATATATTTGTATGAAACCAATTTGCGTTTATACCGGCATGAACGTTGAAAAACGTCATTTTATGCTTATATTTACATTCTCACTTTGTAGTTATTATTGACCTTGATACAGATATTCCCTTATGTTTTCGACATTGAAGTGTCTGGGTCGTCAGTGTAAACGAGATTCATGGAACAGCCTAACGTCACCAAAATGTTTGCTTTCAATGGTCGTGTCATGTTATTCGTGGCGGAAGGAGAAGCTTCAACATGAAGCTGATCAAATTGCATTCGAAGTTCTATGAACGGTTTTTTCCTAGTATTGCTTATACAGGAACTTATAATCGAAATGTAAATATTTTGTTATAAATTTCTTAAAACAGAAATCATTTTGTTCTGACGTCACATTATATCTTTTCAAACTGTTGCTTGTGCTTGTGTACGACAATAGAAGACATTTTCCTGAAGGGTTGAGACAGTTTCTCTCAACAAAAAATCTACTTTACAAACACTGCAGCAGCATCAAGATAAATTTAAAATGAAACTTGATACTTTATCAAATGTATTAAAATACCATTTTTGTGAAGTGCATGTCACATTAAAAGCATAACACGTGACTAGAGTCCATACATCACGTGTCTGACAGATATTGGGTTCGTGCACAAAAAAAATGAATCACTCTTAGAGCATGCATTGTCCTATTATTGATATCCATGCGGTCGTATTTTTGAAGTTGTTGACTCTGTTGTTAATGTTTAAACATGTTAATAGATCATGTAAATGCTGATTTTAAAATACATTTCTGAGGTCAGGATAAGGTTCATCTTCAAATCTGTGTTCTCGAGAAACGTTGTTTATTTTAACGTTATTAACAAACACTGCAGATCTCTTTCAGCAAAAATATGTCGGTTATTAAAAATGTTATTTGTTTCCCCTTTTTCTTTTGATAAAAACAATTTTTGAAACTCAAGGGCTTGGATTCCCATTGTATGGCCTCAATTTGAAGTGAGAGAAACGGTGTAACGCTCTACGTTAACAAACCTTACGGATTGTTTGCTTTGCTTTAGAAACCCGATGAGATGTCCGATCGTTCGCAAGTAATCGATATCCTTATTTGATGCATAGAACTGTTATCGATCTTGACAGAATAATGGATTGAGACTATATAGACTGACAGTAACATGTAACCGACATTTACACAAGAACAGAAAGACTGCATTAAAAGAAGATTATTAGAATGACATTAGGACGTTAGACAAATGCGGCATTACAAAAATAATATCATAACAAAACCAATTCATAATCTTGATGCTATTCTCGAGTCGACAAGCTTGTAAATTCCTTCACACAAGCTTTATCCATAGATCTTCTGAACATTTCAAGATAGCTTCGGTCTCTCAGGAATTCGTTTTGTCCGAGACTCCCTTTCACTTCGAGATTTGTGCAAAAATTGTGGTCATTTGATAGACAAACGACCTCTTTTTTTATTTATTTGTTTGACAAAAAACAGTAGTGCGCATTCACATCATAAATGTTGCTAAGCCTAATTGGATATTAAATTACAAACCACGCGTCATTTTGTGATTTTTGAGAGACATTACATAAAGCCTTAAAGCTGAGCAATGCTTTAATATAACACCAGTAAAGAGTCACCAACAACATATAGTACATTTCTTAATATACATATGAGTTCATTTAAAACAAATGTATTTTCTTTGAAAATGTTTTTCCAGATGACAAAAAATAAATTTAAAAAACATACATTTTAAGTAAACAGGTTTATTTTCATCAGTAATATTTCTTTTAGAGGAAAATATCATTTCTGTTGAGGATAATTTAGATTTAATACAATTTCAAACTTTTTTCCCCCAAAGAATAATAATATTTTAGTGGTGATGCTATTTCAATAATATTCTTTAGTTGGTTTGGTTTGGTTTAGTATTGTTTAACGTCCTATCAACAGCTATGGTCATTTAAGGACGGCCTCCCCTGAGTGCAAGATGCATGTGTGTAGTGTATGCGTGTGCGTTTTGGGAGACTGCGATATGTTCGTGTTTGCCTCCTTGTGAAAGCGCAGAACTGATGCCGACTTTATAGTGCTACCTCACTGAAACATACTGCCAAAGACACAAAGCAGGACACATCACCCGGTCACATTATACTGACAACCGGCGAGCCAGTCGCCCCGCCCCACTCTAAATTGCTGAGCGCTAAGCAGGAGTAGAAACTACTATTTTTACAGACTCTGGTATATCTCAGCCAGGGGACAGAACCCAAAGACATGGGCGAACGTTCAACTAAAGGCCAAAAGTGAGGCATTGTCAAGGGAGACATCAGTAAGAAGAAAGTTGTTTAGAAAGAAGAGAAAAGATAAGATCCCTTATTTAGTCGCCTCCTACGATCATGCAATGGGGACATCAGGTACAATTCTTACGCCCTAACTGCAGAGACCATAACATTCTTTAGAGACAAATTATAAACATGTATCATCAACATTGGGGCGAGGGGATTCTTTAATACTTTCTCCCTCAATTGTACCTGTCAGGTTTCCGAATGTTAAATTTGTATTAAAAGTTTATTTAAGACTGTCCCTTTGCAACTTCCACGTTATTTTGTAATCTTCAAGCTCTCTGATATGCCGACTCTACTGGGGAGGGATCGCTTGGCTTTATTTCCATCAATAGTATCAACGTACAGGGCCTTTCTCTTACGCTCGTCAGCAACGACTGAAATACGTAACCGTTCTGTACATTAAAGATATGTGTGTAATGTTCGGTTTTTAATAAAAATAAGTGCGGACAAAACATTTGTAAACGCCTTACTTTGTCTGTAGGAGTTGTACATATGCATAAGATTTTGATATGTGCTCCTTTACAAACACTAGTTGAGCATACCCTGTTAGACGCATAAAGTGTGTAAACCCTAACATCGTTATATTCAGGTTAATAATGTCACGAACGTTTTGATTCGCTTTCTGACATGTTCTTCAGATAAATGCTGTTGCTGTATTGACGTTTTATGGTTGTGTTACCAACTTTATACCGGACTGTATTGACGTTTTAGGGTTGTGTTACCAACTTTGTTCGAGACTGGATCGTGTTAGCTGTACGGCGCTCTGATTCACAGATCTCGTTACAAATCTCGTCCTAAGACGCATCTGAAAATATTAAGTAAGTTATATGTCAAACTTTTCTACGCCGTTTTTGCATCGCCTCAAAACCGTGCTTTTGTCACTTTTTCTATTGGTTCTCTTGCTGTTGTTGTAGGTGTTGTTGTTGTTGTTGTTGTTGTTGTTGCTGTTGTTGCTACCGCTGCTGTCATACGGTCAAACAATGATGTACAAACAGAAAACTCTAAAATGCTTAAGCATACTCGTCCTACAGGGCCATGCTCAATGTACCCGGCGCCCTTCTGACGACCGTGTGACCGAGCACCATGTGAGTATACATAACACGAACAAACACAGCACCGCGCATGGATTTCTGTGGAAAACCAACACAGGCTGACGTTTCTGTGTTTGACCGGTAATGTGTCTTACGTAAGTGTTCGTCGGCTCGTATACCGACGGCGTCGAATGACGAGGAACGAACGTGAGAAATTGGCACCGGAGCTTCATTTGTTCGTATAAAATTTCAGTTTAGCTTTTCAACTGACCTTTGTGAGATAAAATCTCCCTCTGAACAGGTGCAAGTTTTGTTATATAGGCCCGAGGTTGGCTAGTATCATTCGGAATAACATCGGACGCTATATAAATATTTCCTCAAGTTATCATCGTTATCGAATAATAAGGTGTTAATTAGTTTTAGGCGTTCCAGTACTGTTGTTCTTTGGTTTTATTTCTTAATTTGTCTAATCAATAAAACATCTCCACCTTCGTTCTATTGGATATATCACTTGAGCACCTTATCTAGGATAAGAAGAAATCCAAGCACATCTGTTGTAATGACATATGATCAGACAGGCTTTTGTTTGGAAACGTTTAAGCTCTTTCTGCAACTCCTATTCAATGTTTTTCCGGAAATTAACGAGCTTTTCTAAAGGTAAAAACAGCATACGGAAGTGGAATTATACAGTTGTGTGACCGCACAACGCACCAAAAATACCGTGCGCACTCCGTGCATACATCGTTCACACACCGTCCGCACATCGTCCACACATGGTGCGCACAACTGTGCGATTTAACAATCGTTCGCCCCGTTGTGCGCTTATCTCCGCACAACTGTGCGATGTGGTACAATTTGTTGAGCAATATTACGGAATGAAAAAAATATGGAAGGCACGTATGCAATAATGTACACTGTATATATATATCTGTAATTTCTCATCACAATAATAAAGATAATGTACAATTTTACAATGCGTGTAACACAGTATACAGTGACCGTTAGACTGTCAAGAATGGGTTTGGCTCCTAGCTAGGTAACAAATCATGCTTTAAAACTGTAAACAGGTTGAAAGTTTGTGATTTTAATGTATGGTCCGATCATGCTCCAGTTGAATTTTGTGTACAATGTGATACCCTGAATGTAATTGATACCGATTTTGCTTATAAAAACGAAACGCATACTGTGTATAGATGGAACGACGCTGATATAGAAAGAATGCGTGAAGTATTAGTTACCAAACAAAATGAGTTAAATGAAATGGTTACGTCACTGGAGAACAATTCTGTACATGTAAACCAGTGTGTAGTAAACTTGTCTTCCTTGTTGTGTGATGTATTCACGCCATTTTGTGGCAAGACTTTTTCGTACAAATCCAGCACCAACAGAACTGGTAGATGTGTCTCTAATGACAAACCTTGGTTTGACGATCGTTGTAAGTTTTTATACAAAAGATATATGAAAGCGCTTGCTGACTTTAATTTTGCGCGTATTCCTGAAAAAAGGAGTGTTTTGGTGAATAATAAGCGTATGTATAAAATTTACGAGCGCAAGATGAAAAGAAGATTTAAGACGCATGAAGGTAATAGAATGAATTACTTGCGTAGAGCAAACCCGAAACAGTTTTATCGTTTATTTAAAAAACGCAATGCAAATGCTGTTACAAACTTGTCTATAAAAGATTTTTATGATCAATTTAAAAAGATTTTTGATGCTGATGAGAATAATTCTGATGATATGGAATATAGTTCTGATGAATGTATATTTCACGAATTAGACAATGAAATCACAGAGACTGAAATTTTAAATGTCATAAAAAAGTCCAAGCCGAATAAGTCGCCAGGCTTAGACAATCTACTTAATGAATATTTTGTGAATTTTAAGGATATTTTTGTGCCATTGTTAAAACGATTATTTAATTTGATTTTCACTGGAGGTATATTTCCAGAGTGTTGGTCACGTGGTGTTATCATTCCACTACATAAAAAAGGTAATGTCAATGATACCAATAACTATAGAGGCATAACTTTAGTAAGTTGTCTGTCGAAACTGTTTACTTCTATTCTTAATCACAGATTGTTAGAGTGGTCAGATAGTAATAATATTATATCAGACGCTCAGTTTGGTTTTCGCCCTAATTTTGGGACAACTGACGCTCTTTTTACACTTCATGGCGTAATTAATAGATTTTTGTTACAAAAGAAAAAACTCTATTGTTGTTTCATTGACTATGAAAAAGCGTTTGACACTATTAATCGTAAGAAATTGTTTCATAAGTTAGCAAGGAATATGGTCACTGGAAAAATGTACACTATCGTTAAATCCATCTATGAAATGGTTAGATCTTGTGTAAAATATGAGTCGGAGTTATCTACCTTTTTCAATGTCACAAACGGGCTTATGCAAGGGGAAGGGTTATCTCCCTTTCTTTTTTCTCTATATATCAATGATTTGGAAAATGAGTTGATCATGAAAACCACTGAATGTGTTGAATTAAGAGATATATCGCTGTTTTTGATTATGTATGCGGACGATACTGTCCTTTTTTCTGAGTCCATAGAAGGACTTCAGACTATGCTTGATACCTTGTATGACTATAGTACCACATGGAATATAAAGGTCAATGTGGCCAAAACGAAAATCGTTGTCTTTCGTAATGGCGGTAACCTTTCAAATAATAACAGATGGTATTACAATGGAAAAACCATTGAAATTGTTGAGTCTTTCAATTATCTGGGTGTAACATTGTTTTATAATGGAAAGTTTACCCAAACTCAGAATATTATTAGTCAGCAAGGTCGAAAATGTGTATACCGCATAACGAATATTTGTAATAACAATTTTTTTAACATTGAAACTAAAATATACGTATTTGATATTTATGTTTCAAGTGTATTAAACTACGGCTGTGAAGTATGGGGATTCCATGCTGCCCCTGACGTAGAGAAAGTGCACATAGATTTTTGTAAGCGCTTACTTAATGTTAGAAGGTGTACTCCAAACAATATGTTGTACTCTGAACTTGGTAGATTACCACTTTGTATAATACGGAAAATGAGAATAATTAAGTATTGGTTGAAATTACTTGAAACAGATAACTGTATTTTGAAAGCCTTGTATAATGATATGTTGTCTGAAGTAAATACAAAGGCCAACTGGCTTAGTAATGTGAAATCAATGTTAATGTCTCTAGGTTTTGGATATGTTTGGTATGATCAGAAAGTTGTATGTAAGAATCAATTTATATTGGACGTTAAACTACGTCTACGTGATGTTTTTATACAAAATATGAACACTTTTTTTGAAAACTCTACGAAATGTTTTTTATATAGATGTCTGCCCGAGGTTAATTGTCTTCAGTATTATCTTTGTAAATCTTTTCCTGAATCTTGTATTTTAACCATTGCGAAATTTAGATTATCTTCACACGACCTTCGTATAGAAAGGGGCAGATATGAGAGAATACCTCGTAATGAAAGACTTTGTTTAAAGTGTAATTTAGGCGATATAGAGGACGAATTGCATTTTATTCTTGTTTGTCCATTTTACAACGAAGTAAGAACACAATATATTGACAGATATTACAGAATTAGACCGTCTATGTTTAAATTAATTAATTTACTTTCTGTTAGAAGTAAGAGGAAATTGAATAATCTTTCCAAATTTTTAATTTCTGCTTCACAACTGAGATCAAATGAATAATTACACATATTGTCCATCCTCCATAATATGTCTGTATTGCTGTGTATCACTCACTCAATTTTGTAAAATGTATTGTAATGTTTATGCTGATAAGCCGAAAGGCTAAAGGCCAATAAACTAAACTAAACTAAACTAAACAATTTGATGAGTGACGGGAGTTTTACCTGGCCTGTGCCTGACACATAGAACTGCTATGCGATACCATATGACCGTTATGAAAACACAACTGGACGTGAAGTATTTTTTATTTGCATTCGCTTGGTCTAGCTCCGGATCCCCACCTCCTGGTTTTCACACCTTGGCGAGTTACGTAAGTGCCCCGGGCGGGGTTAACTACGGTCCAGGTACAAAGTGGCTATGTTTACCTGTGTTACCGAGACTGTGTTGTAATTTTTCATGTGTCGATTAAGGTCGTTTAAAAAACACCGAAACCACCATTTCGAAATTAAAGAAAGTATACACACAAAGATAAGCTTATAGATGTACAATGTAACTCTAATATATATATAAACCAATCTGATTAAAATCATCTGTTACATGGCTCCACCTGAACATCTGAATGTGCCGCGGCAAGGGTCACGTTCAAGTGACCTTTAGATGAACCAATCAGAGGCGCGCCGGCAAAAGTTTGCCAGCGAATCAGAATATCATGGTTGATAGTTAAATAGCGAGGGGTATCGAACAGATAAGTTTTCCAAAACAAATATGGCGGCGGGAACTGATGTTTCTACGACAGCAAGGAAAACGTACCCATTGGGCAATAATTGCGTAGGCAACACCGCCATACAGTCTTTCTTCTCTAATAAAGCTTCGAATATCTTTTTCTGTTCGGGTTTCAGACGATCAATCTCAAATAACTTCAGAACTTTCGCATCATTCTCATCAATGTCCGACATATTTGTTACAACTCCGAGCGCCCTTTTGAAAGAGAGTCTCTGATTGGTCAAAATTTAATGAGTATTTATAAATATAATGGTCACCTGAACGTGACCCTGACCGCGGCACACTCAGATTTTCAGGCGTAGTACGAAGTTAACGAAGCCATGTAACATATGATTTTAATCAGATTGATATAGAAACATACTAAAAACATCAAGTTTATATGTTTAAACACGAAACCGTATATATTGTTTAGCTATTCCTCAATTTACACTAACCACTAGTTATCGCACAACGTTCGTCCATCGTCCGCACAAATGTGCGCAAGCAATGATCATCCAGATTTTTATCGTTCGCACACCGTGCACACATCGTGCGCACACCGCACATCGTGTAACGTTGTGCGATCCCACAACTGTAATAAACAACGCATAAATAATATTTTACGTTACCATTCGTTTCGTTGTTAAAAGACCAGTTTGCTGTTCATTCAGTTCAACTCCCTTTTTCGAGATATTTCATTCCAGAGCAAACAAACGGAAGATCTAATATCGAGATTAACATAACATGTAAACATATATGTCTTTGATCTACATATGTAAAGACGTGGAGGATAAAGCAAATATAAAAAAAATCTCCCTATTTTATAAGTTTTGGAGGGAGCAAGTGAAAGTGAAACAACCCCCTGTGTAAGAAGTTATGGTTAGGGAGGTGAAATATCCTCTTTGATTAGAAGTAGTTAGCCAAGGTAGCAAACGTGAAACATCGCTAGAGAGTGAAGTTGTTTAGGATAAGTGAGTCTAACATCTGTATGAAGATATGAATAGGATATAGTAGTGTACAACGTTAACAAAAAAGGAGCGAAAATGAAAGCATTTCTTCCGTATGAAGTTGTTAAGGCATTGAGCGAAAGAGAAAAAACCTGTTTCGATGTGAACGGAAAGAAGCAAAGGTTAAAAAACCTAAAGAGTATGAAATCGTGGGTGGAGTAAGCAAAAGACTTCAATAAGTTTCAGAGAGAGTAATGAAGGTGATACACTCACAGTTGTAGCGGGAGGTAGCAAATTACAATAACGGCCATATTGATTTGTGAGTAAAATGGTAAACGTTCCTTACGTGTTCCCTACTAAATAGTAGGTTAGGACTGTTATTTAGATAAATTTCGGAAATTACAACATTTTGCGAACTGCAGATAACAAACATGTATCTGTTGTTCATATGCCAATTATATTTAGTGTTTGCAGGGACAAAAAGGTAGCTATAGGCTTTATAGTGAGGGTATAACTAATAAAAGTCAGAAATACATGTTTCGTAATTGTTGCAAAATGTATTAGTTATCAAGTGTTAATTAGGCCATACTGACCACAAATATTATCTAGAAGAATAGGGACATGAAACCATTTTATTGCTCAAACATGAAATTGGAGCTCGAAGCAACTTACTTGTCACCCTATAAGAACGAACTACACACTAATAAGTGAAGTCTAGACATTGGCTTCAACTATTACAAACAAAAAGATGAAATTTGACGAGTGTATCACAGTGAGTATGGGAACGAGTTCTTGAACACGGATCTAGTATGGTATGTTAAGTTAATTGAAATCATTTATATATGTGTGATCTTCGCAAATGTCCAGTAGTTTAGACATCGCTGACGACGTCAAGGCTGCGCGCCATTGCGTTGAAAAGGATGTACTATTATAAATAGTACTAAGTAAAAAAACAAGTGGAAACAGCATTAATCACAAGGGATTATTACAATGCACTTTCGTTGATACAGGTAACGACCGAGTCATTATTTAGGACAAACTATTTACTATGCAGACATGACAATAGATGCATTGTGTTCTTCAGAAAATAGGTAAATCTTTGGAACGATTCCCGGCATGTAAAACATGCCAGTAATGTTGATTATATTGCAAGGGTAGCAAGGAGGTACCATAAACCCGTACAGACCGCCATGTTTAGGTGGGGACGTGTATCTCGTCTATAGTTTAGGGGACCAGACCGGATATGATGCATACACACTGGTATGTAGCGCTAAGTTCTTTACCTGATTCTTTGTGACCCAGTCACGTCCAACTGAGTCATAGACCTGGTCGCACATAACAACATGTCTTTGCGATCAAGGTGTCAAAGTTTTTTTTACTTCAACTTTACCCGACAATTTAATTATGTGTGCTAGGTTACTGTAACAGGAGTCTAGTTTGTAAAGGAGTTTTACACTCTTGGATTTGGTAGATTAATTGATGATGCACGTATCTTTGAAAGGCTCAATACATCTACACACGACACAGGTACACACTAATATATTACAGTAGGAACATTGTTATGTGTAGACACAGAGATTTGGACCACGGGGACCTGAGAATAAGGGATTATGTCAATACTCAAAATGTGACTCTAATGAGAGATTGAACCTATATTGATTTGTATTTTTTTTTTAAGAATACCCGCTTTCCCCCCAAAAAAACACGCAAGCCATTTCGATCTTTCATAAAAAACTAAGCCATTGATGGACTTTTTACTTATTCATGAGGGTGACGTCAGGCTCGCGCGCAACACATCCGGTATTTCCCTGATTATTTTGGGCGTGATCCTCCGGAAACGGTTTACAGGTGTTCGCACAAGCTTTACGTCAGCTTCATAAATAATAGAAAAGACACAATGACTGAAAAAATAATTTGGAACATCGAAATGTAGCGTGTATTTGGAGGAAACGGAGATCATGTCTGTTTATGAGAATGCATTTTACGTAGATATAGAATCTTATTGAAAGAACAAAAACCAGTTATTCAAACAAGATACCAAGCATTTTTACACTCACCAGAACTTTTGCTACGGGAACGTTGGCTAGTTAGATTCTTTACCTGGTGTTGCTATATGTCCTTAAAAAGACTATTGTTACTCTCTGCACACTAGAATAAGTCCAAACATGATTTTAAAATTCCGGATATACCCAAACATGACTGAAGATTCCGGGTCCTCATGCACACGAATTCTCGCATTGTCAGGACGGATAAAACAAAAGGAAGATAACAGCTCAAACACAAATTACCGGAAAAATAAATAGAACCTCGAAAGTCCAGCAACCTTCTTAATTGTTTCACTTCTGTGTATCAATGGGACGGTTTGTATCTAAAGGAGCCATTTTGTCACCTTAATCACTGGTTAGATGGTGAAACCGTTCCCACACTCAGACATGGATTCTGTGTTCAAACCAACTGTCTTTAACTTGCAGAAATAGTATGACAGGGTAAAAAAAAGTCGGTTACAGGATGTGATTTTTATTATTTCAACACCGGAATAGGAAACCGCATAGCTTGAACACAGAATCTCACTTGGAGCACGAGAAGTGTAACGCAGTGGGCAGGAAGTTACACCAGCCGTTATTCTAAGGATTGGTTTTAATTGACCCCTGGTGTTTTGTAACATGTTTTACAAAAGTCATTTTTCCTTTAATAAAAGTAAAAAAATCCGTCAATTAGAGTTAATACATGTATAATAACCATATCAGTTAGCGAACGATCAATCTCTCCGTACGTCATACAGAAGTCTAACATTCTGGTCAACAGGAAAGCTCTTTTATTAATAATAAAAAATAAAAGCTTATGAAAATTTCTATGGGTTTTGATTATTGTACATCTGTTGCTATGGCTTTTTGTGACGTCATCTGCATTGTTTAAAACACAAACTGCTGGGCTGGCGATATTGTTGAAAGACATGTGGGTATACATCACATTGTTTAACATTTCTGTGGTGAAGTGTGTATTAAGTTGTAACGTGAGAATGCATGGGAATCCTATTGTTAAACAAAATTGATGTAAAAAAAAAAGATAATTGGCATGTTATATGCAATCAGTATGGAAAGCGAAGTTGTCAGATATTGAAATGACACAATCTGTATACCACGTCAGACGTTCGTGCTGGTGCACTCCGCCGCTATTTGCGTTGATATCAGCTGTCCAATAGATACTCCCAATCTGACATGTGCACTGCCATTACGTGTGTTTTTCACGTGCTTGGCAATGATTACTTGTACAAAGGTATGTATGCGTTCCAATTTTAATAAATATAATATCATATATTTGCTACGTGGGGTGTAGCAGGTATCGGACACTTTGTAACGCGCTTTATTGCAGGTGAATTATATGATCCTTGAGCCAGGATTTGTTTCTACTAATCAAATACCATGCATGACTTTAAGTAAGCAACTATCTGATCCTAGTTTGGGCTTGCATATATTGCGTTGGGCTTCCATATATTTGCGTACCAAAACTAAAATCAAGACTTAGAATTTATGTCTATATCCGTGGTTAACAGTTAGGTGAAATCAATGAAATTGATTGGACTGCTGAATGTGAAAAATACAAAAGAAAAAGCGAACGCAGGGAAAAAAATATAAATATTGCAAATTCGATAAGCACCCGATTATTATAAATAGCTAAAGTTGCACTGTTTCTATCTGTAATTGTAGTGTGAGTGTGTGTTATGCTGTGTAATGTTATTTTGTATTATGCATTGTAAATATTGCACATTTGTTAGTTTGTAACTGATGAGACTTAAAGTAATAAAGAACTTGATCATGGACCCATGAAATAGTGTTTTTTCAAACCGCGAAATTAGAGCCCCGCGAAAGTATATGATTTTACAGAAGTTCTGGTCTTTAATCATAGTCCTTTTGGCTATCACGCTGAGTGTAGTAAAATGGGAAAAGGCAAAAATAGTTGCAAAAATCGTGACAATTTACTACAAGAGCTATTTTAGCTCTGGGTTTTTTAACGAATTCAAACTCTTTGATCTTAATATTTTTGTTTTGTGAAGCGATGTATCCTAAGCAAGTGTTTCGCCTCTCTATGAAACTAATTTTGTTTGAAGTATTACAGATATCACTTGTATACATTAAGCACGTGCTGACTACTAAACAGTTATCACGTGCGTCCGATCGTGTCTGGATATGTAATCTCAAGACTCGTGTCTTAATCAGTTATACAACTTATCACGAGATCATTACACAGATTTAATATCAATTAAGATTCTCTATAGCCGGTATTAACGGCCAGCTATTCAAACGACCCCCTGTAACAAACTGGCGTGCTTTATATATTTTATGTGGCGAAACAGTGCGTGCAATTTAAAACATTCTTCAGCAGTTCATCTGGCTCTTTAAAACGTTTGACATCAAGTTTCTCGTGTGTGTGACGTAAGAGATTTTACTGACATCCCAACAGTTAACAAAGCTTTGATCAATTTGCGAGGTTGTGATTGGTCAGAATCGGCTGCACGTGGTATGGATCAACACTCTTGTATGGATTCTATGAGGGACAAATTGCATTCGAGCTTTTCTGTTATCTGCAAACTTTTTTCAATCGATTATGCTATACAACTTACGATTTTTAACGAATGTGTCCGAATTTTTAACACTTAATTTCGTCTGAAAATGACGGTAACGTTGTACTTTTTATGAAGACAATTAAAATAAGGCCATTCAGTTAAGAATAATGCAGTAAACTATTTTATTTCTTCAAAAAATGCCTGGTTGCACACTAAAACGTCAGAGAAACTCTTCACCGCCTTCTACATTCAGGTTGAGGAATCACGTGACTTGTCCTGATAGTACTAAGAAAACATGGCGGAAGATCATGTCGCCTCAGAGGAAGATCAAATAGTTATATTTCACCTGTACTATGTCGAGAATGAACGGGTAACCATTTCATGAACCAATACGGTCAGTATTTTGCAAGACACCCTTGAAATCAGTGGCGGTTTGACTTACGGCATTGCCATAAATCTCGCAAGATGATCGGCTATGATTAATTGCATTTAATCATGTGACACTAGTAGTTAGTTATGAATCATAATCAGATTTCAAAACGTGTGTTTGTATGAGGTGTCTCTGCGAACGTGATACGAGGCGGGTAGCTGTATGCTTGCACTCCCTGAAGAGGCTGCAAGAGTACCAGATATTTTGAACAACATCTTTCCATAGTCTAAGCTATATTTTACCAATGCATGGACGAAGTATCATCTTGCAGGCGTTTGTGGTATGGACTTACGGATGTAAAACATATTATGGCATGGAAGTACATTTAGTCACCGATATCGCGTGTTTATTGCTTAGACCGAGAAACGCTGTATACCGAGAAACCGACAAACACTCGCCTTTCTCATATGAAATAAATTCTCGTCAAATGTTGATATCGCCCTTCACATTTTATTACTAGATTTGTGTATGTTCATTATGCTGTTTACTTATATTCACTGTAGTAGAAAATTTGCCCTGATTACAGAGGGAGAAAAATACCCAAATGAAAATACAGCAAAGATTTCCCGGTATTCAGTATGGAAGCATATACCAAATCCCTACACAGGTGGCACCGTCTTGTATGTGTAAGCTTTAAAACATGGAATGCTTTTTTTTTATGAACAATCTATACATATTTTAGCTCACCCAGACAATGTGATGATGAAAAAGCATGCTGCTTATCGACTTGGAAAAAAAACATCCTGCTGTCATGGGTTCCAATAACAATGTACAGTTGGATAGTACCAACATGACCATGGTGGGAACATTTGAGTAAATTTTCGAGTAAAAAAGATCTCTCTTGGCCCAAGTACAGATCCTTGTGGAACACCAAAGCCTAAAGTTATATCTTGAGATTCAGAGTAGATTACATAAAAGAGGTTCAATTTCCAATTTGTATGATATGCTATTTCATGCAATATGTTAAAAACTCACAGGAGTACTCAAACATACGTTATGTAGTTTTATTTTAATTTTAATGGAATAACGTTTTTTATAGTTTTATAAACATCAGGGGTATGACTACGCGGTCATATGACGGCATGTACAGTGTCCAAATATGACGGTCGAGCGACTAAAGTACCTTAAAGCAGTTTTACACTGATACGTCATAACCTCGCCACATCCTCAACCAACGGCATGACCCTCTACCCGGGCACATTAAATTTACCATCGGCTGACCAGAGGTACCTAGGGAGACACCGCCGGAAACATGGAGTAGAAAAAAGGAAACAGGAAATAAAGAGACTATAAATCCTGCGAAAACGCATCATATAATGATCAGATTAAATCCGATAAAGGTGCAGAAAATCAAGGGCCCCATGTAACTGTCGCGTCATACTTGGTTTCTCTTACGTCATACTAGCGTATCTGGATGAGCTCAATGACTTGATTATCGCATTTTAAAAACTTAAAAAATCAATCCCATGCAGTATATTAGTGAGATCGAAAGGTGAAAAAAGATTTCTTTGAGTTTCATTTTCTGAACTACGCAGTTTCCACATTACATCTAAATAACACATGTACTTTAAACACCACAGAAACGCTATACAACATTCAAGGAACATAAATCAAAACGAATGTAGAACCACAATAGATAAATCCAACAGAGCATGCACGGCTCACTTGATGTAGAATACAACAGTCGGGAAATATTTTTTGTAGAAAATCGTAAATTACAACAATGGAGTTTTAGTCTGATGTGAAATCGGTTTCTGATGCCGGCGTGTATTTGAGGGATGTATTTGTTTGAAGGGCTAACTTCATAACTGGTACACGTCAGCAATTTCAAAGCGATGGTGCGGCTGCCAACTGGAGATGGAGGTAAGACATCTGCACTATCGACTATCGAAGCGACTATTGAAGAGTTCTTTGTGACATAAAACATTTTATATTTCTCTGTTTTGTAATCATAACGAACTTTGACGTCCGCGATGCTCAGTGTGAAGTTTCCAAATAACAAACTATAATTATGTAAATTAACCATTCTGACTCTACCATTCTGTGTGTTCTTTTAACATTAATTGTTGATATGCCAACTGACGCGTGCAAAATACGGGCTCTGTAGTCTCAGAGAATTATTTTATCCCATTATTATCTTTAAATTTCTCCATGGAGCAAATTTAAGGGTATTACACAACGAAAACTTAAACAACAACAGTTTAATACTCCAAAACCTATTTGATGAAGCAATATAAAAAACCGAACAATTTTGAATAGCCGATGTCGAAAACAAACGGGTCCTTTGACGTAACCCTTAACGTCGTAAAGAAATGCGGGTCTTGTGGGCTTTTTTTAATTGTCAGAAGGGCACAAACACTAACACTGTGTAATTGGGTAAGCGTCGTATTAACAGTCATTTAAGGACATGCCTCAATGTGTTTCATGCATGCGGATATGCGTGATGGAGGTGGTATGTTGGTGTATCTGCCTCCTTTTGCGTTAGCGCGGATGTGGTGCCGACTTTAAGAGTGTTACCACAGCATCAACACACAAGAACAAAATATATGACAGTTTCAACAAACCAGAACAAATTCAAAGCCATGAAATGAGGGTGTATCCATAGAAATGGGCATACATAACGTAACGCATACACAAGAATACTGACCCAAAATCAGCTAAATATCGTGTTATCGACTGTCAATCTAGGGAAATATGTAGTTCACCAACAAGCTTTGACACAGTGAACATTTCCCTAGTTAAAGCTGACAGTGCACGTTTAAAAGATTTCAACTAAGAATTAAAAAAAAAAGTGTTTTTTTCTGGTTTTGAGATGCTCCCCGGTGACTATATCTTCCGACTGCCGTATCTCAGTAAGCGCCGACATTTTAGAATGTACTTATTTGGTAACGAGTTAGGGTCTCCCTGGGTAAAAAAACGCATTAACCTTCATTTTAAAGCAAGAACAAATTAATACTTTTGAAATTTCATTTTTTTTATCTCATTTGAAAGCTTTTTAACTTACACTGTATAAGTCAACAGGAGGCATCAATAAGGAATGACAGGGACCGTGTTCATGAAATTTTTCTCGTGTTCCAGCATTCCTGCTACTCGCAAAAATTATACAACATTGTTACATTGTAGAATATAGTCAAATCTAAACATGGAAAACTTTTTTTCGGCTTTACCAAAAGCTATAAATGAAAAAATGAAATTTGTATCCACTATCATCAGAATAGGAACTGGGCTAGAGGACAGATTCAGAGTTTTTAGAATGAGAACAGGTTCATGAATAGTAGGTCTGCTATAAAGATTGGAGTAGAAAATCAACTTCGACATGCTAATTTCATAAGCAGGGATCATTATGTTACTGCTGAGGAAATGGAAGTTAAAGAAAGTGACAGTAAATTGGTCACGCTTTCCTGGCGTTTGGGAAAGACTGATACAATAAACAATCAGTAGTATTTTGTGATCTGTCGACACGATAAGATATCTCTATCCACGTGTCCGAAGCAGCTCGAAGGACGGAAACATAAAATACTGTTCAATATTCCTTTTACACACTTAAAGTAAAATGATACTGTTAAAAGTCAGACACAGAAAGATAAATGCCATTGAAAATCAATTTATATATTGAGTTTTATTTCCCAGTTGTCAGTTGGCTACTATAGATAGCAAAACACGTTTATTGAGTAAACGTCTATAAATTATTCATTGTAATAAGTAATCAAATGTGTACACGTCTAATACGTGTTCCTTACCCGTGTTAAGTATTAAAGGATCAGTGGAGCGGCCCTGGGGCAGACCGAAGTCCCTATCGGAAACAAGTTAACAACAAATACATATATGCCCATAAAACATTTAATCAACACAAAACGTCTCTCCCCCTCCCATTGATACTGTTGTCTCTCCCCCTCCCATTGATACTGTTGTCTCTCCCCCTCCCATTGATACTGTTGTCTCACCCCCTCCAATTGATACTGTTGTCTCTCCCCCTCCCATTGATACTGTTGTCTCACCCCTCCCATTGATACTGTTGTCTCTCCCCCTCCCATTGATACTGTTGTCTCTCCCCCTCCCATTGATACTGTTGTCTCTCCCCCTCCCATTGATACTGTTGTCTCACCCCCTCCAATTGATACTGTTGTCTCTCCCCCTCCCATTGATACTGTTGTCTCTCCCCCTCCCATTGATACTGTTGTCTCTCCCCCTCCCATTGATACTGTTGTCTCTCCCCCTCCCATTGATACTGTTGTCTCTCCCCCTCCCATTGATACTGTTGTCTCTCCCCCTCCCATTGATACTGTTGTCTCTCCCCCTCCCATTGATACTGTTGTCTCTCCCCCTCCCATTGATACTGTTGTCTCTCCCCCTCCCATTGATACTGTTGTCTCTCCCCCTCCCATTGATACTGTTGTCTCTCCCCCTCCCATTGATACTGTTGTCTCTCCCCCTCCCATTGATACTGTTGTCTCTCCCCCTCCCATTGATACTGTTGTCTCTCCCCCTCCCATTGATACTGTTGTCTCTCCCCCTCCCATTGATACTGTTGTCTCTCCCCCTCCCATTGATACTGTTGTCTCTCCCCCTCCCATTGATACTGTTGTCTCTCCCCCTCCCATTGATACTGTTGTCTCTCCCCCTCCCATTGATACTGTTGTCTCTCCCCCTCCCATTGATACTGTTGTCTCTCCCCCTCCCATTGATACTGTTGTCTCTCCCCCTCCCATTGATACTGTTGTCTCTCCCCCTCCCATTGATACTGTTGTCTCTCCCCCTCCCATTGATACTGTTGTCTCTCCCCCTCCCATTGATACTGTTGTCTCTCCCCCTCCCATTGATACTGTTGTCTCTCCCCCTCCCATTGATACTGTTGTCTCTCCCCCTCCAATTGATACTGTTGTCTCTCCCCATCCCATTGATACTGTTGTCTCTCCCCCTCCCATTGATACTGTTTTCTCTCCCCCTCCCATTGATACTGTTGTCTCTCCCCCTCCCATTGTTACTGTTGTCTCTCCCCCTCCCATTGATACTGTTGTCGCTCCCCCTCCCATTGATACTGTTGTCTCTCCCCCTCCCATTTATACTGTTGTCTCACCCCTCCCATTGATACTGTTGCCTCTCCCCCTCCCATTGATACTGTTGTCTCTCCCCCTCCTATTGATACTGTTGCCTCTCTCCCTCCCATTGATACTGTTGTAGCTCCCCCTCCTATTGATACTGTTGCCTCTCCCCCTCCCATTGATACTGTTGTCCCTCCCCCTCCCATTGATACTGTTGTCCCTCCCCCTCCCATTAATACTGTTTTCCCTCCCCCTCCCATTGATACTGTTGCCTCTCTCCCTCCCATTGATAATGTTGTCTCTCCCCCTCCTATTGATACTGTTGCCTCTTCCCCTCCCAATGATACTGTTGATTCTCCCCCTCCCATTGATACTGTTGTCTCTCCCCCTCCCATTGATACTGTTGTCTCTCCCCTCCCATTGATACTGTTGTCTCTCCCCCTCCCATTGATACTGTTGTCTCTCCCCCTCCCATTGATACTGTTGTCTCTCCCCCTCCCATTGATACTGTTGTCTCTCCCCCTCCCATTGATACTGTTGTCTCTCCCC